>NC_089721.1:30956833-31129333 GCF_031753505.1 Anomalospiza imberbis
GAAAGTAGGAGTCAGGGCAGGAATTACTGCTTCAATTCACTAAATATATATTTTTTATTCACATGGATAATAGTTATAGTATATAGTATACTTATACATAGTGTAGTTATAGTGTACTAACTGAACAACTAAATGCATATATAATAAGATGTAAATACAAATTTTCTGTAAAGCAGACTGAAATTTTTCATCACACACATTACCAGAATAGCCAAATAAAAGGAAGCAAAAGTTTGTTCTGACCAATTAAGAATATAGCATTTTAAAAAGGCATTTTTTACCTTTAATGGAAGAAAACAGATATTCTTGCTAACAAAGCCAACACTAAAAATCTAATTTTTGCCTGACTCAATGTAATCTAAACAACAAGAAAAGTTCAAACCCGTACAGAGTCTCTGTAACACACACAACACTGATGTACTATACTCATAGCTACTTAGTATCTGAAGAAGATACCTCATTGCATCAACAGACTGTTAGCATGTCTCACAGGCTGAACTTTCAGCAGGGCATTAATCTGAAAGTGCTCAAGAAATCAGTATTTCATAGCAGTAATAAAACTGTACTTAAACCAACTTCTCTTCTTAGGAAGGATTGCTTAAAAAATTATAATAGGAAAACTAATAAGTGTCCACACTGCTTTGGTGTCTTGTTAACCAAGCTCCCATTCCAAATCCATTGTATTCTGGTGTTTCAGTCAAGAAACAGTTGGATGAGTTAGAACGTTCCTTTTAATCATGCTTGACTTCAGAATTTTACAAATTTCTGGAATTCTGGTTATCTAACAGGTCAAGAAAAGGTAATCACTGTTTTTCTCCCCTCCAGAAACCCCAGATTTGTAACCAACACAATAATCATTACCTTTCTGAAATTTACACTGGATAGTAAGGGTGGTGATGGCAAATTTGGCTGTGATCAAAATCCAGTCAAAAATGAGCCTTATGATACATTACCAAAAGGCATACTCTGGCCCTTCAACCAGAGTAATGCTGCATGTTAACAAAATCTGGGATATTTTTTACTGCAGAATGTAAGAATGACTTTTCATTTTACTCTTTGTGTTGTCACTTTTATTTAAATGATACAATTCTTCCTCCCTTTCCTTTGTTTATATCACTTAGGAGTTAAAGCCTTTGAAAAACAATCACAACTTCTAGACTGGGAAACTAACTAACATTTTGTGAGAAATCTGGAAACAACAATCAATCAGCCTTTCATTCTTCCTCTCATTTTCCAAAATCCACATAGGACAAAGTGAATTACTTCTTGCCTTTTTCCAAGGCAGATCAGAAATCATGTTTCTCAGGCAAAACTAATTCAAAGTCCAGACAGATTGATATTTCAAAAGAGTCCATGTCATTAAACATTTGCATTGAAAATTTTGTGCCTACTGGATTTTTTATTTATATTTGTATTTGCTTGTGGCATCCCGGATTTGGGTGTAGATTAGGAGTTCTAATCTGTGTTAGCTAGCTGAGCTCTGTGCACCCCCACGTACCCCTTGTGTTTCTCCCCACACCATGGCAGTCCATTACGAGTCTCTCACTGTTGGAGCTTCAGCCCGTCACTCCTGTAACCACTTCCCGTCCCGTCCAGAGACTTCAGTGTCTGTCATCCCGATCCCGCAACCCCATTCGCCCCAGAGCCCAGAGTCTGCCCCTGTCGCGTCCCCGTTGGTTGCCACGGTCCTCGTCATCATCACAGCACCTGTCCCCATTGGGCAGGAGGGCTTCTGCTCTCCTCGCCCCGCCCCCGATAAAATCCCATGCCTCCCGAAACTCAGGGCCACATTCCCCCATGAGGGTGCTGGAGGCGGGTCGCAACCTCTCCGCCACAGGTCTCCGTAGCCATTAAAAGACTTTCAGCCTCCCTTGTGGGTGAATTGCACAATTCCTTCACTACTTTGCCAAAGTCCCTCTCTCGCAGCGGCAGAAACTGAGGCCAGCCCCTCCCGGACCGCGGAACAGAGATGTGTCTGGTAAAAGTGGCAAAACCCAAGTCCCAGAGAGAGGTGGTGCCACTCCGGGCACTGGAGCTGCCCAGGGGCTGTGGGAAAATAACGGAATGCCGCATTTGCTCTCTAGAAGTGCAAGATTAGCCAATTTCTTATGGAAATAAGCATCTCACAGAAAAATAAACAGTTCATTTATCAAAACCATATAATATCTTTCCAAATGAATGGAATATCAAGACACAGTTACTTCCAGCTACAGCAATATAAGCTCATTAACTAGATCATACTGGTACGACAATTTGCGGGTTTTAAGACTAGCAGTACATAAGTGGTTATAATTATAGTATCTGAAAGGTAGCATCCTAGTAAGATGAATGGAGAACATCAAAAATGTTATGCTTTTTCCTAGTTGGCAGCCACATCCCCTAATGTAGTTAATGGGGTTTTTTGGTAGTCAGCATTTGTCAGGACAAGAAAAATAGCATGTCTTTTGCCTTGCACAAACTTTTCCAACCTTTCCTGCTTTGAAAACAGTATTAATAAAAAACATATTCAAGTATAAAACTAGCTAAATCTACATGTAAAAACCATATTCACACTATTAATCTTTTACAACTATGGTTCATATACTTTTTTAAATAACACCAATGTACTATTCAATAATAGTCGATAATATTCAGATTTTTTTAAATGAATTTAACATCAGAAAATTTAGAAATGAAAATTAACTGTCAGAAAATAACACAGATAACCGAAACAGGTTACAAGTTTCCATTTGGCTCCTCATCTTTTCTTTTTCTGTTTTGTAGATCAAATAAATATTTAATATTTACACTGAATTATTTTGGGTTTAATGCTCATTTCTGACCCAGTTTTAGAAGAGGCACCATATTTAATCACATTGCAGTAAGCACATTGCAAAATATTCAGAATTGCATAGCACGATGAAACAAGTTAACCATTAATAAAGTCAGATGTATAGAAACAGGATGTAAAACAGACATCAGAGGGCTAGAGACAGAACATTGCATAGAATATCCAAAAGAAAAACAAAAATATTATATATGATTTATCTCAGAACTAGCAAATTTCACAGAAGACAATAGTGGAATCGTCACTATATGTATGCAAATGGTTATACTTCACTTGAATGCAAATAGGACAGGAGATCTACGCAGTAAACTTTTTCATCTCCAAGAAAACTTACAAAAATAAATTTTGTTGGTAAAATAAAAATAAATAGGAATATATCTTAAATAATTCCTTACAACATCTTATGACACTTGAAAGTGTAAAAAAAAAAGCACCAGCAAGCAACACGCAAGTGCTCTGCAAAAGAATTTCTTCGTAACACATAGCTGTCCTTTCTCTGACAGGCAGCTTAGATTGTTACACATGAAGATACTTAAAAACAAATGAGAAAAGATTAAAGGTTTTGAAATCAGTACACTGTAATAAATTTAGTCTATATGACACAAGAGCATTATTCATGAGTCAGAAAAGGTAAGTAATTTAGCTGAATTATACAGAAAGTAAAGTATTCCATATTTCTCAGCTATCCTGACAATTTCCTGTATTGATTTACCTGATTTCATCAGAAAACACTTTTTTGGTACATCAATGAATAGTTACTTGAAACGGAAAACAAAATACCATCAAGAAAGCAAAAAATGCCTAACGAAAGCAAGAACCTTCAGAAGCAAAAGATGGAACTGTAATGGCTACTCACATGTAATGGAAAACACAACCTGATAATGGTGGGGAAAGGAAATACTGACATATATTGAATATGTGTGATGGCAAAATTATCTTAGGTCAGAACAAGGAAAGCTGAGAAATTAAAAAAAAAACAAACTAGTAAAACTAAATAACCAACCTATGCATTATTGGATGGTATGTTAACCAGAATTGTAGTGCAATTGGAAAAAAAAACCTGCAGAGTGAAACAGCTGAAACAATCCACCAATACTTAGCAAGTGTGCAGGATTTATTTTAAAGTAGGTTTAGATTGCTCCTATGCACTAAATGCCAGCTAACAGCCAGGGTACATTTTTCAGTTCCATGATCCAAAAGGTATTTATTTGATCCTGTCATTAACTTTTCTATGATATCAACTGAAGTATGATAGTAGGGTCATTTGGGAGACTTTCTTCAAAGTTTCTGATGGATCTACTAACACTAAGGTAGATCCAACTAAAAAATATAACAGTAACCACATTATATGCACTGTGTATAAAACAAGTATTCTCCTACATTAAATGTTTTATCAAAATGCTCATACCCTAAAAAAGTATATTACAGAGACCCAAGTAAATACAATCACAGAATCACTAAGGCTGGAAAAGACCTTGAAGATAATCAAGTTCAACCTTTGACCAAAGCCATCACGTCAACTAAATCATAACACTAATTGCCACATGCAGTTGTTTCTGAATCCAAACATACAGTAATATTGAACATACAGTAATGACATAAGTTTTTAAAAGTTAGTCTAAATTAAGACAAAGTAAAACTATAATGGAAATTATTACAGCATCATGGCAGAAATCCATGTAACAATCCCTGATTTTTATGAGAATTTGAAAAGAACAAGGGCAGAAATCAGCTGAAGAAACTCTATAGGACGAAGGTGAAGAGAGAGTCCAGACAGATTATATATAGCACATTCATGATATTTAATTTATTTTTATTTATATTTACTTTTCCCCTCATAAATACTTGAATATTCTGCAGATATCAGTCCACAACATTACACACAGGAACTGCTGTGGTCTAAGAACACCAGTATAGGGTCTTTCAAGCATGAAAATTATTGCCTGTGAACACACAATATAATATCACCCTAAGCAACTCAGTCTACCCAGGACTTCTTCAACTTCAACCTATAGGCACATTTGATGCCAAAATCTATTTGCTAGAATGTGACCAAGTGTACTGGTGTTTGGCATGTAAGAAACAAAGACTACCTTAATTAACACACTTTCCAACTCTAGAGAACAGTATCTGAGATTGAACTAAAGTGTGCGAATCTGTTAAAGATCTGAGTTCCTTAAAACTTGTCCAAAGTAGACACATAAAAATGACAATACATTTATTACTTATGTGGGCTTCAGTGTATTTGACTGGACATGTAGTTTCTCTCCTGCTTTATCATGTGTGAAAGGACTTAGGCTTTTCATTCTAATTTGAATAGGAACCTGCACTACCACTAGAATTTACAGATCTATATAGGTTTAGCATTTATTTTCAGAATTTAATACTGCTTACATAAATACATTTATTTTTAACTATGCTTAAAGGTTGCTGCAGTTACAAAAAATACTGGACGTGTAAAACAACCATATTATGGTAAACACAGTAACTTGATGATCTGATGACAATTTTGTGGGCTTGGAGGAGAACAAACTTCTTCTACAAGACACCATGAGAAGGAATAGCAAAGGCAAATTCAGGTACAAAATAACATCTGAAAATATATCTGTCATGTCCCTATTTTCATCTACTTGCTGATGCACTTGATGCAGATTTCTGTGATGCCTCATAACTGAAACTTACTGTGCTTTCTAATTACTATAACTAAATAGTTTAATTAGACTACTGCAAAAACTTTTCTTCATCCACAGACATGCATGGTACCACTATTCATAGTATCCTCTATCTCAGAGCTGAGTTCCAGGACATAAATTATCATTTCCTGTTGAATGACAATGGTATTTCCACTCCACTAAAAAGGCCTTCCACTGAATGACTTTTAATCAGTATGATTAACATGGATCCTAAAGGCCACATCAGATCAAGTGAACGTAGAGCAATATAAAAACAAAGGCCTCAAATTGTAAATTTCAGAAAACTGTGATAAATTGGTGAAAGACTTCAGAATCTCTTTTTGTCTTATTATCCTAGTATTGATTGAAATCTCTCCACCTTGAAATGGTTGATGAGGACAAATCTATTGAGTCTCATTAAATCCAGCATAGGAATGAAGTCCCCAGAGCATTTGGGACCACTAAAGCAGATGCTACACATTTTAGAAAAATATTCTCTATCCTTGAGAATATGAACTACAGCTGCAATATGAAATAGATATCAATTTATTTCCATAAAAGCTCTAATGTAAAGGAGTTATTGCAGAACACAGCATCCTTAAAATTTGTACTTAGAGAAAAAAGGTATGTGAAGTCAACCCAACTTGATAAAACAGGTTAAAGATCTTTACATGCTGCTCACTACAGCTAGACTTGAAAATTTGTGGTCCTCAATAAATTTACACATAATTCAAGGCAAGTTTGTGACCTAAGATTTATTAGAAATATTTTTTTTCTTTTTTCAGTCTCCTGTTTCACGCTACACATCAACCATCAACACAAAAATCTGTTTTTCTCAATGGTACCCTGTTAACATGAACTTCGAATATGTGAACCAACCATACTGCCTGAGCTACAGCACATAGTGCCTATGTGACCACTAACAGAGAGGTCATTGATCTTGCTGTAAGGGACAATATATCATAGGATGTACACACTGATAGGCTTAATGCCATTTGAAGAAGTAGGAAAATATTCCATTGTGACTGTATTTATGGAATAGCTGACACATCCTTATCTAGCTGTTGCAGACTGAGTATTATTAATAAAGAGAAGACAGAACACAGATTTGTCTGTAATAGTTTGTACCTCTCTCACTAAAGCAAAAAAATAGACATTTATATTATTTCCTATAGATGCTGAGTTTTCCAAAAGCCTGCTGTGACTTCAGAAGGACTGTATATCTTGTGATTTGAAAAATCCAGATTATTTGATGCAATTACAATTGGCTGTTTTATACAGTTCTGATCAGAAATACAGAATAGGACTGTCATGATAAATTAATTCCTTTGCCCTTCTAAAGTTCTCTTAACTAAACTTGCCACAAGTACTAGCTCTATTCCACTGTGATTCAGGAACTTCACTTACTCCTTTTTTTCACTATTTTTTTCCTCTTTTTTCGTTTTTTTTTTTCAGGTTTGATATTTTACAAAAAGACAACTTAGCAGTTCCACAATAGTAATTTTTTAGCAGATATGAGTTGGCTTTTGCAAGTTCAAGACATCTTACTCCTCCATGTTAAAAAATACTGAATTCAACATCTCCAAACCAGCAAATTTTAGAATATTTTGTAAACTGGGGGTATTTGGCAGCTATCAAAAATTAGGGCTTATCTTCTAAACCAAACTACTCTTGTTATAAGGTATGATAGGCAGAAATTTTAAGTCCTGCCTAGACTGACTAAGAACTGTGAACCAGCTTTCTGAAGCAATCCTAAATTATGAACCAAGCCCAGATTAGAAATGGCTTGACCCTATAGGTATATCAATACACCCATCAAATTTTCCTATTACTTAAGCAACTATTTTTCATAGGACAGGTCAACCTCTTTTCCATACTGAAGAAATACTGGCAAAATCTCCACTGTGCAAGGTAGAGTAACCTTTATAAAGAGTGTTTTCATGCTTTAAAACAGTCTCATGAAAGTCCAGTTTTATTTTCTTTGATATTGTATTGTTGTAGAACTTGTCTGGAAGAATATGGTTTTATAGAGACCAGTGAAGACATGTCATACTGTCTTGCCCTTTTTTTTTGAGTGACTCAAAGGATTCATTTAACACCTTCAGAAGCAGTGACTACAGAATGGAAAATAAAAAACTAGCAGCTCCTGACACCTATATTCACTTTCTTTTTTATTCTAGAATTTACTCTGCCTTGTCCTAGATAGATACATTCCTCCTGCCTTGTACATGTTCTGAACAACTTTGACAGAAAGTCTACCTGTAGCTTGACTGAGCGACTACTGCAAAGCAGAAATTGTTTAATATCATCACTGTATCATCACTGCAGTCAAATAAACAGTGGAGTTTTCTAGAGTGTTTGGGGTTTTTCCCACTCTTTTTTATATGCAGCAGCTCTTTTATGCTGCCATTCCACACAATTTCAAATTACCTTAGCAAACCACTGTACCACATGATACAGTGTGAAGTAGACAAGAACGTGCTGGGCACTACAAGCTATAAATACTAAACAAATACACCTTTGGAAACCCAGTGCTGATTCTGGTTTGACTCAGGTCTAGCTTCACAATTTTATTACAATCTGCACATTCTAAGTTAAGATGACAAAGGGAAGAAATATTTTTTTGGCAAAAAGCACTGGCAATATATAACTTCAGAAGGCAGTTCCAAGGTAATAGAAGGCATGTGAAAGTTGTTTATACAAATTCTTCCTTGCCTTCTTCCTTCTTAATCTTTCCAAAAAGGAGGCAAACGTATTTTTTATATTTCTTAGAGACTGAAAAACATATATAAATTCAAAAACCTGAAAGAAGTTCTGAGTAGTGAGTGTTTGACAGATCATTAGAGCAAACATTTTCTCTGACATTCACCAAAAATATAAAATTGTTCTGCAAATGTGCATACTGTTCCAGGTTTGTGAACTAGCTAACCATTTCAAAAGATATTATAGCAACAGTTTTCCAGTTGATTTTTATAGAGCAGGTTTTACATCTTAAATCACTAATATTCTTTGTGATTCACACAAATACTTTGTTTAGTGGAAAGAGTATCTTCCCCTGAATATGAAAATCAATTTGGAGAATTTAGTAATTGAAAGCTCCTGTCCTACAGACGAGGAAGAAGAAAAACATAATTAACACCAAATCTGATAAAGAAATGTATATGCTTGGCAATTCAATCCTATTTTTCTTCAGATGCAACGAAATCTTAATTTTTTAAGGCTGATCAATTCAATGTATGCAAGAGGCCATATATGCTGGTACACAATCAGGCCAATAAACTCAGATACTCAATTATATTTTGGCAATAATAGAGAATAACAGAGCTCTAAAAGATGCAACACTACAAAGAGCTTTGATTACTCTGTGCATTGATATTGTACAGCTGGATATTAAAATGAACCCTATGATCATAACGCAGAATAACATACTTTTTGATATGTTGTTTTACCTGTGTGAGCATATTCTTGGTCTTGCAGAACTTTTTGTATCAGCATTGAAAGCCTCTAGCTGCTTTATCAGCTCAGCCTGCTGTGTTCTATCTTCAGTGTTTTGTCTGTAAAGATTCTGTAGCTCCTCAAACTCCTTTCTGTGGAAAACAAGCAATAAAGAGAAATTAAGAAAAAGAACAATGACCTCTGTCAAAAAATTGTATGCAAATAATTTTATTGTAGATAATGAGCTTCCTATCTTCATTTATTTTTCAGTCAATTGCCTTTCAAACACTGTAAGTTACATATAAAATATTTACTATACACTTTTGAGAAATATCTAAAAACCAGTTAACTTTAGTTGTTATGTTTAGTTAATTTAATGGAAAGCCTTTCTATTTCCCTTTAATGCTTTAACTGCTCTAAAATAAGTAAATTTTCACTACTTCATCTTTTCTAATCAATATTCAGTTAACTCTTTAGCATAAGTGTCAAAATGTAAAATACATAGAACACATCAAATGTAAATAAGTTGTTGGGTTTTTTACCTAGAACAATCAGAAAAAGATAAAACTTCCTGAACTTGCAGAGTATGTGTGAGGCAACCTTTTTTTCTGACATGCATTTATTCCCCGGACACATCAATATGTTTGCTGATAAATTACTTTTTGTCTGCAGGTACAGCATACTGCAACAACCATAAACAAAGTAAGCAAACCTTTGGTGCATATATATAACATAATAAAAGCCCTATAAAGACAATAATAAGAATGGTGCTGTAATGCAGCCATAGGATAGATCTAGTATAATCAGCTTTCTTAATAATTTCACTGTATTGCCAATAGATTTTCTAAATTAAGATCAAAGTGCAGTAACACTTACTATGAATGATTAAAAGTTTGAGTATTTTCTGCAACATATATTGAAAGTATAGATGATTCTATTAATCCCTGCTTATGTATTTTCTACTTAACTCCCTTTTAATTCACAAGCACATTTCAAACTAGTATTACACAGAGATACCAAAATATATATTTAGCACTCTAACTAATTTTCTTCCTTACATCCTCAAAGAATTGTCTTTTTAACTTCTAACACATATGTAATATTTCTGTGACTGGAATTATCGTTAACAGGAGTTATCATTGCATTTTTCTAATGCTTCTGGAGATATCCAGGTAAAGATTAGTGTATAAAGGATAAGTAGCAATACCAACTTCATTGTCTTCTTTCAGGGATAAAAGAATGACAAATAAACAATTTTAAAGGAAGTTCACAGAAGCTGTTCATAAAACCTATGCCACTAATTAGTTTGTGACTGAATGATTATTCAATACAGATACATCTGAATAATTATATAAGAATTTAAATTACATGTGCAATACGACAGACAGTTTTTTGTTACAAAGCACCATTTCAGAAAGCCTGTTAAGAGAGCAACAAAAGGTAACACTTTAAGGACACACTAACCATGCTTAGTAGGACTTAACACTAAGTCCTGCTGTTCTGAATTAATTGTAAAGTAGTTCCCCAAAGTTAACAAAGGTAGAGATACACTAAAGACTCCTGATGTACGAAAGTGCAACTGCATTATGTATTGCATATGTAATAATTTAATTCTGTTCAGAAGAAAAGCAGCAGAAATACAGACACAGTGATATATATTAGCACATTCTGACAGCTCTACAACAGGCTTCCAAACAAGCTCTTCTTTAATTTCCCTGACTGCATAGATATAATAGAAAATAACACATCTTTTCACTGCAGTTGAAACATAGATTATATTAATTTTGCACAGATTCTCCAATCAGATCTTCATTTTGTTGTGGAAGCGAAAAACATGGGATAATGTTGAATCCTCAAGACCAGTCTGCTATATTGCTACTCTTTAATTTGTATGCAAACATCAATGCAGCTATCTGTGTCTGTCACCTGAGAATGCAGTATTATGTGTTCTCTAATGGTCTGCTCACAAAGTGTATTAAGGTCAATGGAAATCTTTTTTGTTGACTTTATCAGATTTCCAGTTATATCCTTAAGGGGAGGCGGTGGGAGGGGGGAACTAAATCTTGCAGCCACACAAGAACCACAGCACAGTCAGAACACATTAACATGTTTGCTTATGTTAAATTCAAGGCTTTTTAAGTGGAAGGAAATTTAGTCACAGTTCCATTAAAATACAGTTTAGAAATCAAACTTTATTTATTCATACCTGTACTTAAGCTTGTTTCTGTCTTTAGTGGATGAGGCACTATTTTTACATTGTAAATCAATGGGGCAGCCTTCTTTTATTTCACTTTTACAGATCAATATGGAAATTATGCTAACCTTTACCAAGCACTATTCAGTACCAACGTGCAATACAAACAAATACACATAAATAAGCACTTTGATTACAGATGAGCCAAATCAATGAGGGGAGTTTTAAATTAGGAATGACAGGGGTCAAAGATGTTGATGAAATAGCAAGTGAGGCAGTTGTGGCCTGGACTGGCAGGCAAAAGCAGACACGTAGATATGGACAGAAAATACCTTGTAATGAGCAGCAGAACGTTCAGGGAGGATGTTCACTTTATGCACATAAATAACGGAGTGCTGACAGTATGAAGAAGGTTCGTAAGAGTCTTCCTGGTGAGAGGAGAAATGGGTGATAATGTCTTCTCAAACAGCTCATTCTGAAAGAACCAGTGAAGTTCTGGAGAAATGGATGTGGGGGTCCTCATGAATATCAAGCCATTCAAGTTTGTTGCAGAATTTGAGGGAAAAACATGCAGGCTTACTAGACTTACGAATATTAACTTATCCATCCAGGGTGGGCTTAAAGTTAATTTTGATGGCCATGCAATGCATGATGGGGGTGAGGGGGATACATCTTACAGGGGGAATGTAGTAGGTGATTCAGGAAGGCTGTACCTTCCTAGAACCTCAGCCAATGGGGAAAGGAGGAGGGGGGCAAGATGCAGTCAGGAATTTAGGATAAAGGAGGCTGTGTCTTCCAAAAACCCAAGACAGACCCCATAGGGATATGGCTGAGTGGATTCTCTCCCTTTATTCAAATAAAGTTTATTCTTGCAGGACTCCCCTGTCTCATTTGTAGAAACTGGCCTTTACAGTGTGATTTTCCACACACCAGGAAATTAGCTTAACTGGGTGCCTATCTGAAGCTGCTGTTCAAATGAACCCAGCACATCTTCATGGAAGACAACAGGAGGAATGAGAGAACTGTCTGCACCTGCTGGACTCACTGGGATCACAGAGACAAGGTGGGACAACTCACATGACTGAAGCACTGACATGCATGGAGATAAAGGTTCTTTAGTAAGGCCTGTGTTCAAAAAGAAGGTTCTGGGAAACTAGAGCAGTCAACTACATCTTAGTCCCTGGGAAGGTGATGGACCATGTAATGGAGAAGATTATCACTGGGAGTCGTAAGGGGAAATAATATTTACAGATTCATAGAATATTCTGAGGTGGAAAGGGACCACAATGATCATCAAGTACAACTCGTAAGTAAATGGCTTGTACAGGGACTGAAACCACAACCTTGATGTTATTAGCACCATGCTCTAACCAACTGGCCTAGCAGCCTTTTCTGAGAGAATTCCTATCTTAGTGGATAAGGGGTGAGCACCGGATGTTCTTTCTGATTGCAGTAAGACTATTTTATGGGACTGTCTGTCCCATAAAACACGACAGACAGACTCATGAGGTATAGGCTAGATAAGCAGACAGTAAAGCTCCCTTGAACTGGTAGGACTACTGGGTTTGAAGAGTTGTAATCAAGGATGCAAAGTCCAGTTCAAGGCCAGGCCAAGGCCAGGCACTAAAGGAGTAGCCTAGGGGCTAACATTAGGGCCAGCACTTTTTAACATCTTCATAAATGACCCAGAAAATGAGACAGAATGCACCATGGCAACTTTGCTGATGACACAAAAAAGGGGGATGGCACAACAGATGTTTGGCTGCCATTGAGAGGGACCTTTATAGACCAGACAAAAGGCTGGACAGGAACCTTATGAAGTTCAACAGAGACAAGTGCAAATTACTGTCCCTGGGGGGTTATAATCCTGTGTAAAAGCACAATCTGGGAACAGACAAGCTGGAAAGCACTTTATCAGAAAATGCCCTGGGGATCCTGGTGGACACCTGAATGGCCATCATTGGTGGTCTTGTGCCAAATGCCAATGACATCCTGAGCTTTGAAGAGGTTATTGCTGCCAGCAGGGCAAGGGAAGTGATACTTCCCCTCTAGTCAGAAGTTTTACGGCACATCTTGGTGCTGTGTCTGGTTCTGGGCTCCCCAGTACAAGAGAAAAATGGGCATGGCTGGAGAAAGCCAATGAAAGGCCACAAAGATGATTTAAGTATTGAGCATCTGCTGCATATAGAGCAGCACAGAATATATAGAGAGGGTGGAAAAGCTGGGTCTGCTGAAGCTGGAGAAGGGAGATTTCAGTGACAACTGAGCTATCAACATCTATAAATACCTGATGGCAATCTAGAAAGAAGATGCAGACATACATCTTGTAAGTGGCGCACAGTGACAGGAAAAGAGGCAATAAGCACCAATAAAAACCAGAAAAAATTCCAGCTAAACATAGTAAAGATATTTATATCCATTGAAAGTGGCCAAACACTGGAAGAACCTACTCAGAGAGGTTGCAGAGTCTCCATTACTGGACATACTCAGATTGGACACTGTACTGGGCAGCCTGCTGTAGCTGATACTGCTGGAGCAGAGGGCTAGATCTGCTGGAGGAGCATACTACACCATCTCCAGAGGTGTCTACCAGTTTCAGCCACTCAGAGATGTCTGTGATTCTGTTACTAATTTGCTTGTCCTGGTCTCAGAGTATTCAAAATCAGCCTCAAACCTCAAAATATTTATTAACATGCTTACTCTAAGCAGCAAACAATAAATACTCTACAAGACAGACACCTTATCTTGTCACTGCGGCAGGATAAGGATGTCAAATCCTCAGAAAAATTATCGTCTTGGGTGAGTATGTAACAGAAGAAATAACAAAAATTACTAATTTAATGTAACAAGTATAATGAGTGGCATCTAACATTATATACACACACACATATATATAATATACACGCATCTATACATACATAGAGATATATAAAAATAAATACATCTACCTATAAATAATATGTAAACATGTACATATATATCCATATTCATATACATATATAAGCACATGGTGATAAAACGTTTCAACATACTATACACTTTAAAGAAACACAGTTTTAAGAAAAAAGTTGCCATGAGCAACAGCAATTGAAAAAATAACACTGTCAGCTAAGACTCAAGTCTACTTTTTTCCATCAACCCAAACTTCTTATAAACTAACACACTATGATACACTGAGACCTTTTAACTTTTTTAAGAGCAAAGTCAGCAGGTGGTACTGAGAAATAAAAAAAACACCTCTCTGTCTCTACTCTCATATTTTAAGATGAATACAATGGGAAATGAAATTTACAGAAAGTGACCTGCACTCTTCAAGCAACAAGAAAGATGTGCTATGAAAAACAGTCTGATCTTTCTCACTTCAAAATAGAAGAGCATTACTAAATTTTTTCAATTCCTGAAGTAAGATTGTTGGTACAGTAACCTTAGTAGACTCTGCTTTCAGGTTGATGCTACATGAAGATACCACAAAACAGACAGCAGCAAGACTCAAACATTTGACACCTTATCTGATCAGTAACAATATTTAAATCACTACTATTGCTAAGAGCTGAGACAACTCTGGTGCTCACAGACACTTCCTTCTACCCCTAAAACATAAGATTAAATAAAACCTTTCCATCCTTGCAGGAGCAAGAGGCCTTATAGGCCCCGATCAAGGGTTTTAGAGTAACCTGTGGCTTCACAGAAATATAAATGAAATTAATAGCTATTGTCATTCCACAAGCTATGGAATGTGCTGTGCTACAAACAGAATTAAAAACATGCACATCTCTTCAGGTGATATTCTTAGCTTTGTTTTACCACCACAATGCTGGTGAATATACTGGGACTTTGATCATCTCAGCTGTCCCTGTTACCAAAGGGAATACAAGATCATTTGGGGTAATTCAAGAAATCTCTAGATCCTATTACCTGTAGTTAAAAAATACAGCACAGCGACAGGTCCTATAAACTATGACTTCTCATGGAAATGGCATAAATACTACAAAATGGTTTGCAGCAAACAGCAAAGAATAACCTGAAAAATCCAAGAGCAGTAAAACAAGACCTGAGTAAACATCTGACTGCCTCATAATTTACAGCACACAAGTTAATAGTAACTGCATTGGAAGGGGTGGTGGGCAGGATGGGGTCACACATGGTGAGGGAGTAAAAATAGAAATATTATTACAGAACAAAATAGTTGGAAAATCATCAGGGATAGATTTGGATTAGATATGAGTCAAAGGAATGAAGTCATGGCCCACATTTCCACTAAAAATACTGGGGCAAGAAATTCAAATTCACTTAATAGATTTTACTATATTTGCAAACAGTTTAATATTTCCTGGATAATTGTAACAGCAGGGTTCAAGCTTCAGTGAGTCAATCAAACCTTTCCAGTTTGATGTTCGGAGCTCCACCAGAGCTGTGTCAGACCACAAAGTTCTAGACCCTGGTATTTAGCATAATTTTAAAGCAAAAATCACCAAGCTTGATAACATGAAAATGTTACATATAAAATATATAACAGGAAAGGTTATATATGGAAAGGAAAGATTACCATAGATTCTAAAGAGATACAGAAAATCTGTACTAAATTAAAACATCAAAAATATAACAAGAAAATGCATTTCACAGGTAATTCAGAAGTTTGAAATTAAACCCAGTAAGGTGAAGAGTGCTTTGTAAAAATTAAGTCAAAAAAGGTAATGGCTTCTTGAAGACACTCACTATACAGGATATATCCTGTAAATACTGTTTGGTCACTAGTCCTAGAAAATTTATCTTCTACACCTCAAAGTATGTAGCAGACTTTTATTGACATAGGGCAGTATTTCCAAAACCACTTTGTTATTCTGCAGAATCAGATTTGCACAGGAGTATTTCTTCAAAGTTTGATTCCTGCTAATTTGCTGAAGAAAACAATTCTCTTGATGTCTACAGACACATCTATTGTTCAACTAAAAAAACCTCTTGCCAACAAACTGACAGATATGCACAACACAGGAAGTGGTGAATGCACAAGAAGCAGAGCACTAGCCCAGTATGTACATATTCCCTTGGAGAATTTGTTCTGCAACTGAATTTAGCACATAGTGTAAAAATTTCAGACAGTATTACCAAGGTGTCAGCAGAAGGTGTATTTTTCTGAATATGCCTATGCTGTATTGCTGCTGTGCCCACTCTGAAGCTCCCTGGCTTCGCCTGCCCAGCCAAGGCACGGTCAGCTGCAGGGGACACTCCCCTGTGTCTTGTGGAGAGTCAGGGAGCGGCTCAGAGCACTGCGCTGTCTGCCTTGTATGGAGGAGAGGCAGCGTCCGAGGAGGCAGTAAGGGAATCTACTCAAGGCCGGGGAAAAAGTCTCAGGTTTAATCTGAGCTCCGAGGAGCTCCGAATGCCACTGTATCCGACAGCCAAAAGTCCCCTCGAGTCTTTTGCAATCATCTTAAGTACCGGGGCGGTAACCAGGGGGAAGGGACGCCCATTAACCAATGAGGGGATTTGGGGGAGTGGAAGGCGGAAGGATAGACAGATACATAAACCAATGGGGGAAGTTCAAGGGAGGGACCCCTGGCCCTCATCTACTCACTCGATGCCCAAGGTGGAAGATTCTGGGAGAGTGGGATGGTGAACCGAGTGATGGACAGGGTACCAGGGAGGGGACAGGGGAATGACTGAGCATTTTCAGGGAGATTGGTATTGAGGGAAAGGTGGGAAAGCTCGGGATGGAACCATTGGGAGAAAATGGGGGGTGAAGGGGCAAAACATTACAGAACTGTTACAGAGATATAAAAACACAATACAACACTGTATATGAAAGAAGACACCAAATGAAGAAAGCTAGTTGCCTTTCTTTCTTTTTCTACAGCTTGTTTCTAATAATTTCAATTGTGTTCCTGCTCTGTTTTCACAGAATGAGAGGGTGGGGAAGGTAGGAAAGCAGCAAACAGAGACAGAGCACTGGGAAGAACAGATGCATTTGCAAGTCAGATTGTCTTTTTCAGGTCTGAAGTTTGAAAGTGATGATGGGAAACTGAAGATACTAAGGAGGATGGGGTATTTTCCACACTATTTGTCCAAGAATTTTCTGCCAGCATCAAATGACAACCAAGCAATCAATGTGATACTTTCATAAGACTAAATTTTAATTTGATTTAAAAAAAATTACCATAAATAGGAAAAATTAAATGCTTTCATCATTAAGTCAACACATTCGTAAGACTTTGGCCTAGGAAGATGAGAAGATAGAAAGGCTTAATTTTCTCCTCAGAGTTTTTCCTTTAACTGTGGAGTTGTTACTTTAATTTAAGTAAGTTTGTCTTCTTTTTACAAAGACTTGTATAATTTTGCATTTTTAAATTGAGAAATAACAGAAAAGTAATTTTTTCTACATACTGACATCTCAGAAGATAATGAGAAATTTCAGTATTCTGTACTATAAAAGTAGAGAATACTTGCAATTCTTAGTACATATTGCTAACTATTGAAACTGTGAATTTTACATAGTATAAGCTTAAGCCTTCTTTCTTCATAACAGAAATGTCAACAAGAAATTTGTAGCTGAAGTTCATTGAGAAAGATTAGAAGACAACTAATTATAATAATACTAATCAAACATATATATACAGACATGTTAAGTATAACTCACATTCTAGAGATATCCAAAATACTATTACTTATTGCAATACCACTAAGTACCTAGGAAGGAAAACATTAGAGTACACAAAACCACCCATATGATTGATTTACCAAACTGTTTCCCATAAATTTAGAGGATTGGTTATATGGAAAAAAATAGAAGACTCCACTTTAAAATAAGTGTAGTCTTTATCTCTTTATTATCTCATGTTCAGACCTTATGTTCAAAAACATCTTTGTTTTACTTCTGTATTTTAATGAAGTGTTTGTGCCAAATTCTAAGAGGTTGTTGCGCAAAGAATATCAAAGAATTCATTTTGAGAAATTCGAAATTCAAAGATTTGGCCAACTCAGACTGCAATATCCAAAGATGAAACCAGCAAGCAGTAACTTTTCAAACTTGATTACCTGACTCTAAAATGCCTTCTTTGCTGTCCTCAGTCCTCACACATATATATTTTTCTGAGAATAATTTCAGGAGATAAATTCTATTAGTCCATTCCTGAATTTCACAAATTCCATTGATTGCCTCTTTCAATACTATCTCTGAATAAGCTTACGCAGGTTTATTGACTTTTTAAAACCCAATTGGTATTATTCCTTTTAAACATGAAAATAATTTTTTTGTGAAGACATCATCTTTCTTGTAAAGATTTCAACATGACAAGATTTCAAGATGACAATTTAATTCAGATGCATCAAAAATTATTTTTCTTGGTTTTTGTTTTGTTTTGGGCTTTTTAAAAAATACTTAGATATTGACACCCTACAGAAAGATTATTTGTGCTTGGAAAGTAAAGAGGAGTATCCACATCAATGATTTCTACTTCTTCAGGCAAAACCACCATTTAAAGGAATATTGCAGGGAATATTATTAATCTAACATAGGTATGAAACAATGTGTATGCCTCTGAAATTAAGAAGTAAAGCATGGACAATTTCCTGACAACTGACTTAGAGTCACCAATTATCTTCTCACATTACCTTAGTTCTGGGGAATTCAGTAGTCTTTTCAATTCATATCATTCATTCTGTCCCTTAGTTCTTTTCCAAGATACAAATAATGCAGCACTAATCTTACAGATTCAGTGTAAAGAAACAGTGTGTGAGACCTAAGATAAAGCTTAAATCACTGCACTTTAAACCTTTAGCACAGGTCTACACAGACTTTTGCTGACTTGTCAGATTTGACTCTAATTAAAAAGTTACACTTAGGCTTAAAGCTTTTTCAATTTTAGGTTGTTTAGCCTCTCTAATTAATGTTCATGTCACTAATCATATTGTTACTTTGTTACTTTCAGTCGAGATTGGTAGATCTCTGACACAATGAAAATTACAGAAGTGTAATTTTTTAAGTCTGTCACTACTAAAAAACAGGTAAGATATACAAGAGTCAAAATTTATCAGGAAGAGTCCACATAAACTGGCAGACTTCCAAAAGCCTTACATCTTGTGAACAGAATGGTAAAACATACTGCTGCATAAAAGTATCTTCAATGCACATTACTGCTTCCTAACTGGAACAACAGTCTTTTCGAATGGATTCAGACTTAAAGTTATTATGAAATACTTACTTAGCTCTGACCACATCACAATCCTTCTGGAAAAGTTCTTCCTGTTTCACATCTACCTGAGATGACAAGTTACTGCATATACTGTGCAAACTTTTTATTTGTTCTCTTGTCTCTGCTAAATCAGTTTCCAAATTCTGCAAAGAAAGCAACTGAAATGCATTAAGAAGAAATAGCTAAATCTACTATGCAAGTTTTCTATGTATATAGATATATGGATGTGCCCATACATACATGCATACATTTACTGCAGTCTAAGCCAGTATGTACAGGTAAGTATATGTGCATGTATGAAAAATGTGAAATACCAGGAAAAAAGGCGTATTTCAAATTTTAGGTGGCTATCTTTTCTTTACTCTAAGAAGTTTTCCTTAACTCAGTTGCTGGATGTGGAAGGAGGAACCTGAATCAAACCTTTGCAAAACAGTAGCTCCCTATTTAACTACTAAACTGATTAAACCTTGTTTTCTATGTAGAAGTTTCTAAAAAAAAGTAGCTCTGCATTCATTGTTTTAATCTCTCACAAAAATTCACAACATCATGTATATGAACAAAGAATCATAGATACAGATTCATTTTTGACACTGCTTGTTAAATCTGCTCTTATTTTGCATTGCTCATTCAGTGTAAGGAATAGTTTCTTCAGGAAAAGAAACTGCATACCAGAAAATTTCTGAAAGTGTTCACTGAAAACAATGCAAACAAGCAAGGGTCTGCCTTTTACCATAAGCCCTACTGTACAAGTTAGTCAGCAAACTGCAAAGGTGTATCTAGGAAACACAGCAGCAAGGCAGCTTACTCAAAGGAGACTTCAGTGTCTATATAAACCTTGCTGGAGTTCCCTAAGAAGAGCACATCAGTCATTATGAAGCTTTGTATGACTGTTCTCCCCAGAGTGTTTTGAGGCAAGAATGGAAATATAAATATTATAGCAATATCAAGAACAGAATTTCAGATGGTGGAAACAGCCTTTGACCAGCTTTGGTATTATGCTACTCACAGATGCAATCACTCGTTCTCAGTAAGGCAAATATTCCATGATTCATTAATAATTTAAAATAAAAGCCTCCTCTTAGAATATCATCCCTAATCTACTGCCAAGAGTATATTAGTTTTCCATTACATACATACTTAAAGAAATAATAAAAAGCATATTTTTCCCTTTCAGCAATGATGCCTCAAATACCAAGGTTATCAAAATATTTCTATAACTGAAAAGTGAATAATTAAATCCTAAATAAATTAAATTTCTTAAAATTGCATAAAAATGTCCTATAGGTATTTAGATGTATCAGAAGTTTACTACAATCAAATTCCTTGAAATTGTATGAAAACTATCATATCCTGTTAATAACAGTAACATTGATGCAAGAAAATAGCAAAATTCACAAGTGAATGAGGTAGGAAATTAATGTGTTTCTTGACAAATATCAGGCTACATACCTGGTGTACCCAAAAAACGAGTCACCATTCAATGTCAAAGGCTAGGTAGAAAAACTTAATTTTTCCTTGAATGATGAAAAAATTCAAAATTATAGGAGACAGTTCACTATCAACACATACAATTTTTTAAGTGTAATGAGGCATTTATAACTTGCAGACAAGTAACTGTAGGGCTTCTCCTCAGTATTTTTTCCCCTGCAGTATTGAATATGTGAACAAAAATTGTAATAGTTCATATATTCTGTGAATAAATTCTATTTGCCTCTTTCTAATACCACACTATAGAGTTGAAGGTTTTTCATGGAAGAGATGAAAATAATCTAGCATTACTAATGCTTTAAGTTCCCATCATCCATTGCAGAGTACAATGCAAAGAATATGTAACATATTATTTTGTCATAATTAAAACTTCAGAAGTTATCTAATGGCAGATTTTAAAAATAGGGAAAAAATATCTGTCAGTACTTCATTTGTGACATATTTAACTTCAGCTTTTGGTTTCAAGTAAGAAATTAATCAGCACAAGCTTTTGAACATATTTTGAAAGCTCAAGTTTTTTTAGAAGCATTACTGAAAGAGTAAAACATTAAAAAAGGGAAAGAAAAAACTTGTTATACAAATATCTTAGCTACTGAAATATTATATATTGATGTACAAAACTTCAGCTGAATACTGAAATCTAAAATAGAATCACAGAATGGTTTGGGCTAGGAAGGATCTGAAAGGTCATCTACTTCCAACTTCCCTGCCATGGGCAGGGAGACCTCCCTACTAGGTCAGGTTGCTCAAGCCCTCATCCAACCTGGACTTGAACACTGCCAGGATCTGCCCACTCCCTGGGCAACCTGTTCCAGTGTCTCCTCATCCTCATAGTAAAGAATTTCTTCCTAATCTCTAATCTAAATTTCCCCTCTTTCAATTTGTAACCACTCCTCCTTGTCCCATCACCACAGCGTCTGACAAAGAGTCCCTCTCTGGTTTCCCTGTAGGCCCTGGTCAGATCCTGGAAGGTTGCTATGAGGTCTCCGCACATCTTTCTCTTCCTCAGGCTGGACAGCCACAACTTGCTCAATCAGTCTTTGTAGGGAAGGTGGTCCAGCCCTGTCATACCCTCCTCCAGACTTGCTCTAGGAATACCATGTCCTCCTCATGTTGTGAACACGAGAAATATACAGGGCACTCCTGGTGGGCTCTCATAACAGCACAGTAGAGGGGGAAAATCACCTCCTTTAACCTGCTGACACATCTCTTTCAATGCAGTCTATGACATGGATTTCTGGGCTGCAAGTGTATTGCAGGCTCATATTGAGTTTTTCATCAACATCATATTTTTGACCATGAAATAACCTATATTTTACACTCAGTTTCTGAGTATCTGCATTTTTAAGATCATACAGAATTTATCACATTCCCTTCTTGTTGATACAGTAGCCAAAAAAGTTCATTGCATAAACTTGCTACATAAATTAGTGAAAATTTACCTAGCACAAATACTCCTAATCTGGGTTTTTAAATTACAGTTCATTTCAATGGAGTACTTAAGACTCAAGTTTTTAAAGCCTATTAAAAAAATGCTACTTGAAACAGTCAAAACATTGAATAATTCAGTTATACAAGAGAGAAAATGCATATTTATAAAAGACACAGTATAAGACAGTAAGAAAAGGTGAACTTAAAAGAACTTCAAACATGAAAAGCATAAGAAAACCAAGGCATGAGGAAATTCAGTTACACCCATTATGGAGTCACTCTGAATTAACACCACAGTTTATTTACTTGTAGCTTCAAACCCTTTGAAAGTCACTTTCAAAGACAGTAGCTTTGTTTTCATGTTTTTTCCTATTATATATTATGACGAAGTGAGAGCAATTTTTCAAGGTCCCATCTCAAAAAAATTCTCATTTTTCAGGGGAACTAAAATCCCAGGCTCCTCTTGAGAAAGATGGCTGTTTCTTTGCAAGTTCCAACCTTCAGAAACTTCAAAAGTACTTTGCTAAGTAGGAATTAACAAAAACAACCAACTAACCCACCAGTAAGCAATTCCACTATCTCTTACTTTACCTCCACTTAAAATCTGCCAGTCTGACATTTTTTCATCTACATACAAAGCCTTTTGTGACTTGAGTTTGGGGAAAAATATATTCATCTTCATACTAAACAATAGTTTAAGTAACCTCCACCTAAAGAACAACCAAATATCAAACCGATTCTTAGATAGGGAGACAGCTAGCTGATTGACAACTTATTTGTTCACTTTCAGGACATATAGAAAGCTGATATATTAGATCAGGGAAGCACAAAATAAGCACAAGTTCTCAACTACTTTAGGCAGAAAGCAAAGATGTGGCAGTGAATTACTTTTCTCGGCCCCAGTCAGCTCTCGAGCGCCTGGCTTGGGCATCTCGGCTTTTCGTCGGGGTCAGGGCTTGCCGCAATTCCCGGGTGCTTCTGCTGCTGTGCTCCGCTCCGGGGTGGGCTGCTGGCCACACTTTACTGTCGTCGCGAGGGAGGAAACGAAGAGGCAGGGAATTCGTCCAAATCCGTCCGCGTGGTGGCTGGATGCTTTATTGGCTGTGAGAGCTGTGATGGAGAAGCTGCAGCCCGCTCCCAACCTCGCATGGATGAATACGGCAGAGAGCATGAAGTGGAGTGGGATTTTATAAGGGGCGGGCCGAGGGAGGCGCAAGCCCCCTTTGCCCAATGGGGGCAGGCTATGAGGGTGTGACGTGGGCTGGGATGGCAAACGGGGACGCGACAGGGGCAGACATGGGCTCCGGGACAAATGGGGTTGCGAGGACGGGGTAACTGACAAGGAACCTCATTGGCAGGCAGCCTGGAGCTAACCACGGTGGAGGGCAGGGGGGAAACACGGGGGATGCACGAGGGTACAAAGAACCGGCAAACTAACAAAGATCAGAACCCATAATCTGAACCCAAACCCAGGATGCAATAGCTCCCCGCTTTAAAAAATATAAAAAAGACAGTTGCTTTGACTTGGATTCTCGCGCAGTGGCTTCTTCTCCCAGCTTCTTCTGCTGCTGTGACTGCTTTGCAGATGGAGAGGGCCTGGAGATGATGCTGGAGCTGTTTTTTCCCTGGTGTTTGGGGATAGGGGAACTGGGACAACAACTTTATTTCAAACATGTGGACGGGGGACATACACGGACTGAGGCAGATGTGAGAAGAATGCTATTTAGGGAGATGCTGAGTCCCTTTCCTCTCTGCGGCGCCTGCAATTGGACGCAACCCCTTGGATGGTGGAATCATTGTTTGCATCCACTGGCACTGTGTCGCTCTGACTCACTGACTGTCCTGGAATGTAAGGTTTGACATGCCTCCTGGGGATCCACTTGACTCCTGAGGGCGTGGATACGCAGGCATATTCCCGTCCCCAAGTCAAAAGTGGGAATGGACCCTGGATTTCTTTAGAGTCTGGATCCCTCTCTAGTACTGGAGGCCTCTCCTCTGGCTGGAGCTCCTGATGTTGTTTGAAATGTCGCAGGGCTGGCGGTTCTTGTCTGTCAAAAGAGCAGTTTAGGAAACTGATGGCAAATAATGCCTTGCAGAGCCTCTTGTGCGGTGACAGCACCCGCACATCTCCCCGCTGCTTCCAGAGGACTTGCTTCAGCATCTGGTGTGTTCTTCCTATTATGGCCTGGCCGGTGGGGGAGTGAGGAATCCTGGTCTTATGTTGGACCCCCCATTATGAAGGAAGCTGATGAACACCTTGGAAGTATATGCTGGACCATTATCAGTTTTTATTGTGGCTGGGATCCCCAAAGTAGCAAAGATGTGTATGAGGTGTTTTTTCACGTCTGTGGCTCTTTCCCCTATGTTGGCTGAGGCAAAAACCGCTCCCGGGAAGGTGTCCACGGTTACATGGACATTCTTGAGTTTCCCAAATTCGGGGACTTTGGTGATGTCCATCTGCCATACCTCACAACTGCAGAGACCTCTGGGATTTACACCTGCTCCCAGTGTTGGTAAAGCTGCCTCCTGACAGTTGGGGCATGAGGACACTATTTCCCTGGCTTGGTCACGCTGCAGATGGAACTGGTGTACTAGACCTGGGGCATTTTGATGGAACTACTGATGGCTGAGCCTGGCCTGCTTGACTATGTTTGGCTGGCCTCCCAGCTGTACTGGGGCTGCCAAGGCGTCTGCTCTGCGGTTCCCCTCGGCAATAAAGCCTGGGAGATCCGTGTGTGATCTCACATGTACCACATAAAAGGGATGCTCATGGTTAGAAACCAGGTGTACTAATTCTGTGACAACCCAAAGATGACCTGATTCGGGACTTCTTTAATGACTGCATGTTCAGCTCTAGACGCTGCTCCAGCCAAATATGCTGAATCCGTGACTAGATTAAAAGGTTGATCGAATTTCTCAAAACCCCTCATGACATCATCCAACTCAGCCACTTGTGGGGAACCTTCCACTACCTTAACGTCTGATTCCCACAACTGAGTCTCTGGGTCTTTCCAAGTCACTACTGACTTGTGGGAATTCCCTGACCCACCTGTGAACACTGTCAGTGCTCTGAGTGGCTTTCTACTTCACAATTCTTTTGGCAACAATTTGAATTCTGTATTGAACAGATCATGGCCAGGATGTCCGATTTGAATTTGGCCTGAGAAGCTGTCTAGAGCAAACTGCAAATTTTCATTTTGTCTGAAAAGGTGTTCAAAGGTCTCCTTGGTCATTTTCCCCTTGGATGTTTTGATGGGGAAGTGGATACATGTGAAGTCACATCCCGCTAGTACTTGCAGACGAGCCCTGGCCTGTATTATGAGCTGCGCCATCAGCTCTTGTGGCTTGGTGATACTTTTGGACTGTCTGTGGCCAAGGAACACCCACTCTATTATCAAGAGGGGGTCCTGTTGGCCCTTGTCCCACTGGAATATTATACCGTATAAATGGGGTAACTCACCTAAGATGATGAAGCGGAAAGGCAGCCCTGGTTGACAGCGAAGGGCTTGCCTACTCACGATGGTGGTTTGGACCTTCTCGAGTGCTGCTCTGGCCTCCCGGGTCAGGACTCTTGGGGAACTTAAACCCTCATCCCCCTCCCTTTCTGCTAAAAAGTCAAAAAGAGGGAATAGTTCCCTCGTGATGAGCCCCAGCCATGGCCTGATCCAATTTAACAATCCGCACAAGTGCTGTATGTCATTCAGGGTCTTGGGGTTGTCACTTATCTGAATTTGTTGAGGCCTAATCGTTTGGTTATTAATTTCTAAGCCCAGGTATTTCCAGGGTGGCAGTAACTGTACCTTCTCCTTTTGTAGCTCAAATCCGGCCACTGACAAGGTTCTAACAATGTCTTCCAGAGCTGCTTGTAGGATCTCGCTGTCAAGGTCACAAATCAGCACGTCATCCATGTAGTGTTAGAAAATACAGGATGTCCATTTGGCACGCACTGGGGACAGAACCCTGGTGACATACCACTGGCACAGAGTGGGGGAACATCTAAGCCCCAGAGGTAGTACTGTCCAGTGGTAGCACTTCATAGGGGCTTCTCTTTTGATGGAGGGTACAGAGAAGGCAAAACGGGGAGCATCATCCGGATGGAGCGGCATTTGAAAGAAGCAATCCTTAACATCAATTACGGCCAAATTATAATTTTGTGGTAGCATAGATGGAGATGGCATACCTGGTTGAAGAGAGCCCATATCTTCTACGGCTTCGTTAATCTTTCTTAAATCGTGGAGGAGTCGCCACCTGTCCTTCCCTGTTTTTTTAATTACAAACACCAGAGAGTTCCAGGGGCTGTTAGTTTCCACTATGTATCCCTTTGCCAATTCCTCCTCCACTAGTTTTGTGAGTGCCTGCAGTTTCTGCTTACTTAGCGGCCACTGCTCCACCCAGATGGGCTTATCTGTGAGCCATGTTAATTTCTGTGTGGGGTGCTCCTCAGTGGCCGCACCTAAAAATGCTGGGGGGCCCGAAATTCCAATTTGGCTCCCCATTGGGACATGGCATCTCTCCCCCATAATGTAAATTTACCAATGATCACGAATGGACATACTGAGGCTAGCAGCCCATTCAGACCCTTAATTTGGATAATATTCTTGGATTGTCTTGCTGGCTGGGGCCCGCCTAGTCCTAAGACTGGCGTGGCCACGCTTTGCAGCTCCCAGTGTGATGGCCACTTATGTGGTGGGATGACCATCACGTCTGCCCCTGTGTCCAACATCCCCTGAAGGTATGTAGAGCGCCCCTCGCACTTGAGTTTACACCATACGAGGGGTTTTTCCTCTCCCAACTTCCCAGCATAAAAGACTGAGAGTTCCAGGTCACTGCACAGAGCATGAGGAATAGGAATTGCCTGAGCAATAACCTGGCCCTTAGGCAGGAAGAGGGGAGGATGGACACAGCGTGCCACAAGATAGAAGAGCCTCGGATTAAGGGTGGAAATTACCGGAGGAACCTCTATCTCCAGTGGAGTGCTTTTTGTATCTCCGACCACGAGGTACCTGCAGTTCAGAAGGTCCTCCTTCCTCCTGGTTTCACAGCGGCAGATGTGCGATAGAACCTCTGCGTCTGCTATGAAGTAGTGCCAGTCCTGGGAACGAAAGTGGACAGAATTGGTGAGTCGGAGCCGATAAGGCTCCCCGATGTCAGTAGTTGAGAGATAGCTGCTTACAGATGGGACTAGATGGTGTATCGCGGCTCCTCTCACAGCACCACGACTTGCCTCATTTTTATCAGCACGCGAGGCAAGTGCACGTTCCTTTCCTAGTTTTTTGAGATTGTGGGGTTCCCGTCCCCCCTCCCTCTTCCCGCAGCCCCAGGTGGTATAGTCCTTAGAAGTGGGCAGCGATCCTGAAAATGGATCCCTCCTGATGGCAGTGGAAGCACCGGTGTGTGGATGGAAATTGCCTCGGAGCCGAGTTCCTTGGAGGAGCAGCAGCCGATGTGACCAGCTTTTCTTTGGGTCTCCTTGGGGCCTCCTCTTCCATCAGGTGCGATTTTAGGGTGCACTCCTCGATGATCTGGTCGAGGGTTGGCACTGGTGAAGCTGGCAGTGACAGGATGATTCTTTTGCACATGGTGTTGGCGTTCATGTGCACCGCTTCTAGGACTAGCCCGTCTCGGTGTTCAGGTCTCTCCACCCATCTCTCGACTGCTGCCCTGACCCGGTCTACAAAACCTACGAAAGGCTCCGCAACACCTTGTTTAATCGCTGTATAGGGAACCATTGGGTCCTTGGTGGGCATGCCCTGGAACGCACACACGCTCTGCTGCACCCGTGGACATGTCCAGCACGGCCGTTGGAATTACCCAAGCCTGAAGTTGCCCCTCATTCCATTCTCCTTCACCCACAAGATGGTCTAAAGTGATTGGCTCTTTCGCGAAATCCAGGCTATATGGCCCTTCTTGGATTTTGGGAAGCAGGTCTGCTGCCAGTTTCTTCCACCTCCTCTCCCACAGGCTGTATTCTGATGGGAGAAGCAGGCAGCTAAAGAGATGCTTAAGGTCTGCTGGCACTATGGTTCTAGAAGTTAAAGTTGCTTTTAAAATGCCCTTAAAAAAGTGTTTTTTTTGTCCAAAACCGTGTGATGTTTTGCAGACCTCTTTTACTGATTCATAGGGAAGGGGTGTCCACATAGGGTTTTCCCCTCCCCTGGTGTAGGAGGCTGGAGTGCGGAGCGACTGCTCGACTTCATAGATTGGGCCCCGTCCCCTCCCTACCCCCCTCCTCCCCGGGTATCCGAAGAGCGGAAGGATGTGGGGTGCGAGGGACAAGGTGGACAGGGCGGGGAGAACCTTCTCCCTGGGACAGCGGGGCAGAGGTGACAGAGCCCTCTCTGTCGGGGGAGGGTGGGGCAGATGTTGCAGCAGGCAGGACATGGAAGAAGGGAACGCCCACCTGAGGGGGAACAGGGGGAGGGGTGGCAACCCGATGCCTGGAGTGGGCGGTGCCCACAGCCACAGGGAAGCAGGAGGGGGTGGGGTCAAAGGTGGGGATACAGGGAACAAAGGAGAGAAAAGGGTTGTGGGGAGGAAAAACTCTTCCATGTGGCCATCCTCCATCTTGGGACGAAAAAGACCCTGACCACATGGCCACAGCTTCCTCAGGGGAACAAAGAAAAGGGTTCAAGGAAACAGGACTGCGTGGTGTAGCACCAGAACTGGGATTTCTGACCGGGAAAAGGGGATTGGAAAAGGGGTTTGGAGTTGGTTCCTCAGCGAAGTAGCTAATTTCACCAAGGAGGGGACGCCGGGGGGGGGCTCGGGGGAGCCAGGAGCATGGTCCACGTCTGTGGAGCTGCCCTGCACCTGACAGCGGCAGAATACTCCCCCCTGCCTACCGGGGTTAGGGGAAAAAGGGGTAGGAGAGAAGGATGGGGAAACGGGTTTAGGGGAAGCAAGTTTTTCTCGATGGCTCTTTCCCTTCCCGGCTCGCGTTCCGCATGGACTCTGTTTTTACAACTTCTGATATTAACAGATGGACCTTGGGGAAGCAGTCTTTCACAGAGGGATCCCTGTCAATTCCTTCTGCTAACCTGGCTCCCACCCGCTCCCAGAACTCTGTTTTGTGAGCATCCTCCATGGTTAAGCATGGGAAGGATAAGCACAACCACCGTACAAACTGTTTAACTGAACTTTTGGGGTAGGGGCCCTTCACCGATAAAATTCCCTTAATTTGGGCATAGAATTCCCTTTGTTGGGTAGATAGCATGGTCTCCACGCTATTTCTACCCACAACCTCACCCCGGTGCAGAAAAAGCGGAAAAAAATCCAAAAAACGCGAAAGACCCCAGCAGCCGCTGCTCACGCTGCGCGCTGCATGTTCTGTACCCTCAGAAACGCGGCAGAGCCCACCCACATGAAGGGGAGTATTAGCTGGATACCCCCCACCGCTAAATACCCACCAAACCGGAATCTGCGCAAATAAAAGCTGCTATCAGGGTCTTCTTTCCCGGGAAGCGTCCGTTCTTCGGCTTTCCGTGGCCGTGAATGGTTGTGCTTCCAGTCCCACGCGGGAAAACACGGCGTGATTTCCTGTGGGTGGCGGAGACGTTACTGACTTACTTTAGGGGGACTCTTCTCCCGTTTTCAGTCCGGCACGGAGCACTTTTCTGTCGTGGACCGCAACCCTGCGGTGGTGGCGGCGGTTTTCCACATGGACCGCACTTGCTCGTCTCAGCAGCGGTGCTCACTGGTCGGCGGTGTGGCTTCGCGGCCGCGGTGATCTCTCTGCACGGTTCCCAGGTGGTCCGCGGTGACTCCCTGCCTGCTCCACAGCTTTGTACTGGCCGTGGCTCCTATGTTGGCCACCACTTGCGGCAATGTCTTACTTTTCTTGGCCCCAGTCAGCTCTCGAGCGCCTGGTTTGGGCGTCTCGGCTTTTTGTCGGGGTCGGGGCTTGCCACAATTCCCGGGTGCTTCTGCTGCTGCACTCCGGGGTGGGCTGCTGGCCACGCTTTACTGTCGTCGTGAGGGAGGAAACGAAGAGGCAGGGAATTCGTCCAAATCCATCCGCGTGGTGGCTGGATGCTTCATTGGCTGCGAGAGCTGTGATGGAGAAGCTGCAGCCCGCTCCCGACTTCGCATGGACGAATATGGCAGCAAGCATGGAGCAGAGTGGGATTTTATAAGGGGTGGGCCAAGGGAGGCGCAAGCCCCCTTTGCCCAATGGGGGCAGGCTATGAGGGTGTGACGTGGGCTGGGATGGCAAACGGGGACGCGACAGGGGCAGACATGGGCTCCGGGACAAATGGGGTTGCGAGGTCAGGGTAACTGAACACAGAACCGGCAAACTAACAAAGATCAGAACCCCTAATCTGAACCCAAATCCAGTATGCAACACAAAGACTCAAGTCAACTTTCTGTAGACTGTACATTATTTATATGAAGGTACATACAGCAAAGTAAAAACAGTATTGTCAGCCTTTTAACCACCTTATCAGTTATTCTCCAGTTAACCCGTCTCACACTGATTTCAGCAAATATGACAAAACTTTAAAGAAAAGTTCTTTAAAAGGACAAACTATCTATAGCAGCTTTTCCTTTCTCTCAATTTGAAGAAGTTGCATTTTATACCTGGTTATTGTAGGTTACAATAACAACCAGTCTTCAAAAGTGAGAAGTGGCGCTTTTATTCAGTGGAAATGGTTTAAAGACAGGAAAAAAAAGGCTAACACTTCAGCCATTTTGCAGGTGACTACTTTTCCTAAGAAGCAATCTGTGATTTAGATCTCACATTTCTACCATCTAATACACATTTTAAAGGCAATGTTGGGCTAGCTTAATTTGATAAAGATTATTTTTATTCTTTCAGTTGAGAGTAACGTGGATAACATCTATATACAACACATCTTTAAGACTGTTAAATGCCGTGTCTATTACTGAAAAACATGTACAAAAAGATGCTGATTCAACTCCCAAATTAAAGGGTGAGAGGCAGCCAACATTCTCAGCACCCCTGGATGCAGTTAATTTCAGGCAGTCCCAATGGATGTGTACCACTAAAGTTCTCTCGGGTATCTTCTAACACATCCACTCTCAGTAACTCACACTGAAGTCTGTCTCTAGGCACAAACTTTTGGGGACACCTTGGAGAAGACTTAGGCAAAGACAGTAGTAAATAGCTCTGCTGTTTCTATTAACTTTTGTTATTAATTCATCATTCCATTTCAGCAGCAGCTCCCCATTTTCCTTGTTCAGATTTTCACCAATAAGCAGTTCCAAGAAATTCTAGTTGTATCAGTCATTATTTGCAACTCTCAACTACACATAGGATACCACCACCCTTCAGTGTCCAGACAATATTTCTGAACTATCCCCCTAAAGCTTTCACTGTTTCCACTTCCTGAATACTGTTTTTTATCTGCATCCTACACCAGAGTCTAGTGGTGAGATCTGTTAAGCCAAGTTGATCTCCTGAGACACCCACATTTTTTTTCTGAAGTGGACCATACTTGGGCTTGGAGGAAGCTGTCTTTAAAGACATAGATTTCCTGAATTCTTTACCCTTCAAAACTGCCTCTCACAGGATTCCACCTACAAATTCCCTGAACATCTGAAGACTCTGCTTCTTAACTCCAGGGCTATACAGCACTACTTTCCTTCCATCACTGTCTCGAAGTCTTGGCCTTGACAACTTCATGGTCATTATAGCCAAGACTGCAAATGATTATTATCTTCTTAGCAAGTTCCTCCTAGTTTGTAAACTGCAAATCTCTGTGATATCCCTGGCTGTTTCAAGCAACACCCATCCCTAGAAGTACTCTCTTTCACACTCTAGACACAAACTTAACCTGCTTATAACACCTCTCTGAAACACCAACACTACTAATTCCCATCCCTACAATCACCCAGCTCTTTCCTTCATAAGCCGGGAAGATAGAGACATAGAAGTTATTCTGACTGTATTCATTAAAGGGATGGGTAACAGATTTTCAACAACTTGTCTAATATTACAAGCACTACATTTGACCACTTAAAACTATTTTATCAGTTTGGCACTCACTAGATTTTTCTCTCCCAAGAATCAACGAATCATTTCTTGTCCTAGGATCTATAATCCTTCCATCATGACCAGTCTGAAGAAGTCAATTTGCGAAAACTTTACTTCATATGTTAAGAGATCTGAATTAAGCTCTTTCAGAAGAGTTTCCATCACCACAACAGTCCAAAAATAGCTATTGCAGGAAAAAAAGGGCATTTCTGGGTGAGGTGTTAATTAGATAGTTATTGCAATGAATGTACTTCAATCATGTAAAAGAACACAGCACTGTAAGTGTACATTCATCATGCAAACAAAAAGAATCCACTACCTAGATGCATATATAAGCAGCTGTTGAACTAAGATTAGCCATGTTTGTGGCTCATTTCTTGGAGGAATTTAAAAAACACTAGCCAATTTCCACAAGGAAACAAGAAAAAGTATGATTTAAATAAAACAGAAAAGGCTCTGTACGGTGCACTCAGTTATTTTTCTTTTTTGCTTTATCATGAACTATGAAAATAACTTGTTAATATATTATAAGCAATAACAACAATCCTCACACAATAGAGACCTTTGGAGGCTAGGGCACAATTTATTTGGAACTACATATTCTTCCAAAACAACAAAGATTAAGTTTACTGCAACAAGATTATAGGTAAGTAAATTACAAATCAAGAAAAAAAATTGTGGTAATACTTTTAAGCTGTTATTATTTCACACTTACATTTATATATATATAAATCTCAATGTACAGCCTCTTTTATTTTTTAATGATTACATTTTAAGATGACTATTTGAAGTCAGATTCCTGCTTTGCGGCATCAATTTTTAAAAAGCTGTGGGTCTTAAGTGATAGAATGTAAATGAATGCAAGTCCCCACTGGTAGATTTGAATATATAACTTGCTATTTAAAGAAAATAACTTGTAGTGAAATGTCTGGAGAAGTTAATTCTCAAATAACATCCAGGAGTCCGTTCCACTTCATACCTTTATTCTGGTATCATTGCCACATTTTTCTTTTTTCCATTGTGTTCCCTGCTTCCTCAGTTTCTCCAGGTCACTTAGCAGGTCAGCACAGCATATATTTAATCCCTTATTTTCCTCCTCCAGATTTTTTATAACCAGTCTGTTTTGCTCTTCCTTTTTCTGTGCACACTCCTCGGTGTCCTGTAGAACAGTACCACAAGGGCCGATAAACAAAAAAGTGAGAACTAATCAGCAAATATAAACTGTGCAGTTTTACCCTCACAGCAGCTTCTATATTTGATGGCCAAGGTCACCTGTGCACTTTTATTGGCCTCTTTCATGCAGGTGGAATGGTCATATTTTTTAGCTGGATGACAGCTTTGATGAGTACACATTTGCAAAGAGCCCATTAATTGATCAAGCTGCCTTTGATGCTGTCCCCAGCTATTTTTGAGACCCACACAGACATATCCTCCCAGACCTCAGCTTTATCAATTAATAATGCCAGTCCCATCAGAATCTAATTACAAGAAGCCACATCTTCACACTTCTACTTTCTTTGCTCCATTTCCATCATTAACTATTTATCTGAAAGTTATAAAGCTTGGATTCTTGGCTTTAAAGCATCTTTCTCAGTTGGTATGTGAGAAAACAATAAGGTATAGCAAGGCCTAAGGCAATTTTTTTCTCCAAGCTTGTCACTTTCTCTGCCACAAAGGCTGACACTGCTTAAAGAACTACTTCAAAGCTACAGTCTTACAAAACTCTGTACAAGTCAATATACCTTAAGTTCTTGGCTTTTATCTTTAAATTTCTGGTTCAAGTTACCAAATTCATTCTTCAAACGGGTATTTTCCTCATCCACAGCACTTTTTCTCTGCATTAAGCTGTTTATCTCCTGCTGCTGTCCTGTGAGCCTCTATTAAAAAAAAAAAAAAACCCAAACCTGTTCATAGACAAAAAGCAAGCACAAAGGAGCATGCATGTTCTGTGTTTTAGGCCTACGAAATGTAACTATCTAACATATGCAGCTTTTACAGCATTATTTTAATTCCATTAGTACTTTAATCATACTCAAAGCTGAAGGACTGTAAGACACAGTAATGCAAATGAGGAAAAAAATACCCTGCTGCTACCGAATAAAGAAGCCTATAAATGCAGAACAGAATGGAAATTACTCAGTGAACTTATGCAATAACAGTCATTTACAGAAGTTGTACCTATGTTTATGGTTTAAGAATGCATTAGAATAGTGTTTAACTTGCACTTACAGCACATCAAAAATCAAGCCAGAGCTGAATTCAAAATTCTGCAGAATTTCCAGAATTTGTCATAGTAAAGAGAAATTACTATTGAGGGAGGCTACCACAATGATTATGATACAAAATACTTGTAAAGATAATTAAGTCTGGCTGAATTTGCAGCTCAAGGAAAATAACACAACATTGCTCATCACATACTATAGGTTAGTTCACCCACATACAGAAAATCTCACTGTGGTAAAATAAGAACTTCAAATTTCTGCAATAATTTAATTTGATTCTCATGACACTTGCATTAAACACTCTCACTCTTCAATGCCTATTAGAACTCTATCTTTTTCTCCAACAGTCTGCTTTAATTCCACATTCTGTTGTGTCCCATCTCTTTCTAAATCAACACGGCTTTAATCTATAATATTTCTGTAACAGTGACAACATAACTGTGGTATGAAACTGATAAAACTTTCATGTCGATACTGAAGTGTAACTGCTTTGCTTTTAATACACAAGCTAAAATCAAGTGTGTATAGAAACATAAAAAATCATCAACAAGACAATAATCCTCTAGATTATTCTACAGTACATCTGATGATATATGGAGGTTTTCAGTGTCTAAAGCTTACATCTGGTTCATAAGTATGTCAGACAAAAAATAATGAAAATATGCTTAGCAAAAACATGCAAAACAGTACATTTGAAGTCACATTTCACCATTCAAAAGACAAAACATTTGTTCTTTGGATGTATTATTACACTTACAGTAATAAACTGTTGCTGGCAGAAATTATTTAGCTGAATCTTTAAAAAGGTGTGTGTCCACATTACTATGGAAAGCATCAGTAATTTTGTTACCCTCCCATTCCCCAGGTCCTCATGGAATTGGAAGAAGCAGCTCCTTCGAGTCTTCCTTCTAGCTCATTACTACTTACTTAACATTTATCAAAATAAAAGTCTGTACTTGGAGACACCCTAAAAACATCATAAAAATCTCACCAATCTGAAAGAGACTCTTGGCTCTGAGCTAAAAATTCACACACACATTTTTTATAAAAGCTCCAGCTCTTTAAGGCATCTAATTTCTGAGTACACAGGTACATCATACTAATACTTAGTTTCATTATACACTGGGCAGAAACTAGGAAGCATATGTGTACTTGTGAAGTGAAATCAGAGATATTTGGGTTCTGTCTTAAATGGGATGTTTGCCAGCAATTTGGAGAATGAATAGAGACAGGATGGTACAAAAGTGCAACTAGCTATTTCAAATGTTTGTTTTGTATTGCTCAAATTAAGTTTCCAACTGAAATAAACTACTTACGGTGAATACTCAGAATAGTCAGACAGGTTATCCTGAATCAGACTTCCACACTAATTACTTATCTCCACAACTGAATTGTAACTTAACACTTGAAAACAATCAAAAGGCAAATATACCACATCAAGCATTAAGCAGCAAACTCACCTGAGTAGTCTACAAAGCCATCTACTGCAGCACTACTGAAACATTATCTAGGTGACTTACACTTGCATAGAAAAGAAATCCTGTCATGTTTCAAAGTGTTTTTCTGGGGTACCACTTTGCATGCTCTTATCTTTTCCTCTAAATGAATTGATCTTTTACTGTCCTATCTGCTTATTTCACATGCTTATATAGAAGGGAAAAAAACCAGAAGTATCATTCAGGAGCTGTGACTGGGTAGAAATAAGGGTCATATAAAGGAATCTTCTGAGATATAGACAATTAAGTAAATTATCATCTGCCCTTTCCTGTGCAGCTCTTTTCGTACTTTGTTTCCTCAATCTATATATTACATCATATAATAGGAGAGTTAAGATTGATTTCTTACTGCAGAGAACATAAGCAGTGCTCCTAAAAGATTACCCTATTCTGGTAGGCAAGTGAAACAGCAGGGGGAAAAAACATACCTGATCAACACACGGGGCAACCTCCTACATGAGGTTATTTTGACAGATTTCACTAGGTAAAACACCCATCAGGAATTAATCTATTCCCATAGTATCTACTGATTTTTGTCTAGATAATATATAGACAGTCTGACACTACACAAGAACAATCTTAATTTACACTTAGAGTTGACTCAGTCATACTTGTTTGAATACAACAGGGCAAAAGCAATGCTTGACAGCTTGGTGGTCAAGAACCATAAAAACCATCATGTAACTAAGGCATCTAAAGCACACTTCAACAAACTTTCCAGAAAGAAAACTATTCTAAAGTGAATTTGCTCCAATGAAAACCAAAATAAACTGATTTTACCCTCCTTGTATTCTGGAAAGAATCAAAGAGTATCCCCTGTATACTGCTGGAGCCCAGAGCGCTCCAGGCAACAGTACATATAAAAAACCACTGTGACCTGGTGGAGCAGACCTTTTGATGTCTCAGAGGACTGTCATTTCTGAATTCATTTTCATCCTTTCCCATGGCATCTCTTTACTTATAGCACCATACAATTTTTTTTCTTCCACAATACGTTGTGTACTGGCAAATACTATTTCTTTTTTAAATATCTTCATAGTAATCTGAAGAGGAAGCAAAATCACATACCAAGCCAAACTGAAAAAATCTGCTATGAAAATAATAGATCAAAACCAAAAGGTGACAATAGCCCTTTCTTGTCATGGCGCTGAATACATCAATCTTTTCATGGCAGTAGGATGTTAAAATTATCTCTCCATATGTCATATGAATAGACACAAATAAAAAGGTTTAAATAAAAACCTTGGTTTTACCCATTGTGAATTTAGACGGTACAGTACTGGATGGAGACAGTGAAAGTGGAAACAAAAGCAACTCCTTAATGCTAGATAGTCTAACTCCCAAAAAAAATGTGAGTTAGGATACAACTACCAGAAGTTACGTACTGTTTGATATTGCAGATATCATCACTGAAACTCCAGTCTTTAGTGAAATATTTTTTAATCTGCTAAATAAAAAGCATGTGAAAAACTATGTAACAACAGCTGTACATGTTATTATTGCCTTAAGTGCTTTCCAAATTTTCATATTCTGGGAGCTGAGTAAAAAAAATTTGGAAAAACCAACCCCTAATTCTGCATTTTGAAATCAATCAGACTGCACTACTAAACGAGTACTGCATAGCTGCCTCTATACAGGCTGATAAAATGTAAGTAAGAGAGGGTTTTATTTCATGTGAAGAAGTTAACTCAAACTGGAGTAAAAACAATCTAGGAGAAACACAAAACTGACATATCCTTCAGTGTTGCTGCTAATACAGAAATGCAACAACACACTGGGTGCTGAAGCACTTCAAGAAAAAATTCAAATCTATGCACCGCAATATTAAAGAAGTCAATCTATGAATGCAACAAAGGGGCATAGATTTGATTTCTACTATCAAAAAGGATCATGGTAACAAATAAATATTAAATTCTGTGCTTTCTTTATTGCATTCTTTATCAGAAGCTTTCACTGTATAGTAGTCCACTTCTAATACACCACATAGGAAAAAAAAAGGTAAAATTAACATAAACAGATGAAAAACTGAAGTACTGAAAACACTGACATTATTTGAGGAAATCCTGACATCTTCTGCAGAAACTAAATTAATTTAGTAATTAAATTATTTTATTAAAATTAAATGCAGAAATATAATTCCTTTTAAAGTTCTTCTCAGAATTGCTACTTCAACATTTTGTGGCATATTTTCTCCCTTTCATCATCTTTTTTCCCTCACCAGGTAGTTGAGGTTGACTTATCACACTTCTAAGTTCTCCTCTCCTTCCAACTCCTGCTTTCATTTCTAGCAGGAATCTAACAGTAAGTATACACCACTAAAAATGCTCCAGTAACATTTTATACTTTCCCTTGATTAGGCTTTCTTAAATGTTTCTCCATATTTTTTTCAACTTTATTAATCCTCATGATTCTTGAACCTCTTTATGCACATTTAACAAAAAGCGTTGCTAGTCATATTCTCATACAGTCCTCCAAAATAAAGAAAAAAAAAAGAAAAAACCTAACCAAAGAAATTAACTTTTTTTCATCTCATGACTTCTAGATTAGATAGATCTAGATCTAATCTAGATTAGATTCTTAAATTATTTTCAGATGTAGGACAAACAGAAGTTCAATGCAAATAGTTCACAAAAAGGTAACCATATGCTATGAGTGCCATCAGATGCATTCTGCAGTCTGTACAGTGTCCTTTTGGAGTCTGAACGATAACAGTTAGTTATGATATAAAATATGAGTTATTTTTAAATCCACACCTCTCTAGAAGTAAAACACCAACAGTGCTACCCGATTCTACTGCAGACAGATTCTAGAGCATACAGAGCTAAAGTACTCACAGCCAAATATTCAACTTAAAACTTGACTCTTAACAAGGATGAAAAAAATAATGGAAATAGCAACAGACATATAATGCATTTAAATGTAATACATGTAACGGTATTTTGAGTGCATATCCCATTTTTAATTATTATTACTTTTCATTCCCAACCTTCTGCCAGAACAATCTTAAACAAACTAAAAATGCAACCACAAATAGAGAGTAACTGAAGTGGGGGAGTTCAGTTGATTTTCATGCCACCAAAGTTTGTTCTTCCTTGTCCAATCCCATGCTATCCAGGATTCCATGAGATAAACCAATTTAAGAAATGGTTTCTGAGAAAAAGAAGTATTAACCTGCAAGCAGGTATCTATAAATCCATTCCAAAATGAATGACAAATTCTGAATGTCTATTTCTATCAGTATGAGACATGAAATACAATATGGTAAATTAGAGATGAATACAAGGAAAAACATTTTTATAGTCTATTAAAATGTTCTTTCATACCATATACGTGCTGTTGGAAAAGGACAGGTCTGTTTTGCAGGCAGTAGAAAAGAAAATCAAGATTCTTTAAAGCATTTTTAAGAGGATCAAGTAAAATGGTTCTACAGAGAAGCAAACCAGAAATATGAGCAGCTGACTTCATCCTGCAGGTGGTGAATATGTACTTACTTCTCTATTAGTCAGCGTTGCTCCTGAATTCTCACCTGACCCATAGATTAAGGAAGGGTAAAACAGCATAATCTATTATAAACACCATGTTCCCTATTGCCCTCTTTGGACTTCTCTGGTGTGATTAATTTGGTATCTTCAGCAAAGTTTGCTCTCTTAATCGAAACACTTGACAGGATTTTTCAGTACCTGAATATGTGGTGGAAATAAACTGTGGCTGTATGCAACTCTAGCACCACACTTTCACTAGCAGCAACGGAACCATCTCTTACAAGCAACCTACTGAGTAGGTCACAGCATCGAAAAAACTATATTTTTGATGCGCACCATCTCCTTTCCACTCATGCTGCTCCTTACAACTCCACTGCAGGACACTTCTCTCATTCACTAAAACAAAGCTTTACTAATATTTTCCTCAATACCTTATGATGCTTTTTATCCTTTTCACTCAGTTCCTTCTGTTGCATGGGTATAATGCAAGGAATCACTGCCAGCAGCTGCATTTTTGCACCAACAAGGGAGCCAAACTCTGTTTCTGGCACATGTGGTTTTCCACAATAGGTTTTTCATCTCTGAAACAAGGAATACAGAAGCTCCTTGCCCTGAGAAGGGGAAATATTTAGAGGCAGATTTTGCAAAAACACACCTCTAATTTGTAAATGAGACAGCATTTTGTCAAAACAGAAAACCTGTAGCTCCGTAATAAATTCAGCATCAATACCAAGCAATATAGCATGTATTCCAGTAATGCACCTGCTACACTTAGAAATTGACTGTCAATTTTATTGTACTGAGCTTTCAGGAAAACTGCAGTAAATACTGACAATACAATCTAACAGTCTTGCCACAGCTAGTGATTCTCTGCACCAGGACAGATTAGATTTTCTATACAACCCATAGCACAGTGCTGTACAGCAACACTGCCTAATAAACGTAGTCTCTGTTCTTTCCTCTTTCCTTAGCAGCTCTACTCTGAAACAGCAGCAGCACAGCCTTCTAGGTCAGAAAACAGAAAATTCAAATTATCTTTCTATCTGCTCTACTAGTTTCAAATCAAAACCAATATCCCACTAAGTGAGCTTTTGTCTTATCTTCATTGAAGAGCACAATCTTGATGTAACCAGGCTAAGATTTTTTTTCTATGCTTTCCTCTCCAGCAAGGCTTATACAAGGTCCTCAAAGTGAGTTAGCTTTGTAGAAGAGTGTATCATGATCTGAGATCTACAGGAATCGATACCTACCAGCATCCTTGCCTGACACAGCAGTACTTCATTACACTCCTATACATCAATGCTGCCAGATCAGGTGAAGTAAATATAGAACAGCTGTTGCTGTGATCACCTCTTCTGACAAGCTCCTTCCAAAGTGTTGTCAGCAGATTCATAATGCCAGAACCTAATCTCACAGGGCACTGCCTGCTTCTTTCTGCTACTTGATCCTTGAAGTATAACCATTTTCTTGACTTCCAGGAAATCTGCCTGTATTCAAGTAAGAAGCCACAATATATGGAAACTTCATCACCAAATGTCCTTAGACAGGGAATAAAATCCAACCATCTTAAAACCATACTGACTTTAGAACTAAAAAAAAAAAAAAAAAAAAAAGTGTCACTACAATGACCAACTAATATACCAAAAACAGTAAAAAAGTTAGTATCTTATACAGTAAAAGCAGATTCCATTGGCTATAGAAACCATTTTTAGCTCAGATAAAAGGCTACTCTGCTTTGACATTCACTGACTACATGATAACTATTCTGGCCTGAAAAAGAAAATTCCCAAGTAGACACTAGCTGACAAGAGGATTTATGAGCTCATGAATGTAACCTCCCTCTTCTTTCCAGGTTTGACTACTGAGCTCTGCTCAATATTCAAGAAGTCACATATTTCAAATTAGTGTACTGGGCAGGGGACAAGAGACATCACATTTCTTTGGTTACTTTTCATTCTTCTGTCTAATCCAAGTGCAGGTACCATCTCTGTAGAAACACCACTAAAAAAAATATGAAGGCTGAGTAATAAAGACCCAGAAGCTTTAGCCAGCTTCAGGAATGGCTACTCATATGAATTATGGAAGAGGTAAGGCATAGATTTACAGCACACCTGTACAAACACCCAAAACAGCGTCTTTTCTGCAGAATTAAGTAGGAAAAAGTTAAGTTTATTCACAGAATTCACAGAATGTCTGGGCTGGAAGAGACCTTCAAGATCATCGAGTCCAACCCATGCCCTAGTACCTCAACTAGATCATGGCATTGAGTGCCATATCCAGTCTTTTTTTAAACACATCCAGGGATGGTGATTCCACCACCTCCCCAGGCAGTCCATTCAAGTACTTTATCACCCTTTCTGTAAAAAACTTTTTCCTAATATCCAACCTATATTTCCCTTGATGCAGCTTGAGACTGTGTCCTCTTGTTCTGTCAGTTGCTGCCTGGTGAAAGAGGTCAACCCCCACCTGACTACAACTACCCTTCAGGAAGTTGAAGAGAGCAATAAGGTCACCTCTGAGTCTCCTTTTCTCCAGGCTAAACAACCCCAGCTCCCTCAGTCGTTCCTCATAGGGCTTGTGTTCCAAGCCCTTCACCAGCCTTGCTGCCCTCCTCTGAACATGCTCAAGCACCTCAACATCCTTCTTAAACTGAGGGGCCCAGAACTAGACACAGCACTCAAGGTGTGGCCTCACCAGCACAGAGTACAGCGGAAGAATGACCTCCCTGATCCTGCTGGCCACACTATTCCTGATACAGACCAGGATGCCATTGACCTTCTTGGCCACCAGGGCACACTGGTGCCTCATGCACACTGGTGCCTCATGGGCACAGTCCAGCCACACTGTCCCCAGCCTATAACGTTGCAGGGCATTATTGTGACCAAAATGCAGTACCCAGCACTTGGACTTATTAAACTTCATCCCATTGGACTCTGCCCATCCATCCAGCTGATCCAGGTCTCTCTGCAGAGCCCTTCCTCCTTCCGGTAAATCAACACAAGCTCCCAGCTTAGTGTCATCTGCAAATTTACTAATGAAAGACTCAATTCCCTCATCCATGTCATCAATAAAAATATTGAACAGAACTGGCCCTAGCACAGACCCCTGAGGGACACCATGGGTGAGTGGCTGCTAGCTGGATGCAGCACCATTCACCACCACTCTCTGGGCCCGGCCAACCAGCCAGTTCCTAACCCAGCAGAGAGTGCTCCTGTCCAAGCCACAGGCTGCCAGCTTTTCCAGGAGTATGCTGTGGGTGACAGTGTCAAAGGCCTTGCTGAAGTCCAAACAGACAACTTCCACAGCCCTTCCTGCATCCACCAGGCGGGTGACCTGGTCATAAAAGGAGATCAGGTTGGTCAAACATGACCTACCCCTCCTAAACCCATGCTGGCTGGGTCTGATACCCTGGCCATCCTGTAAATACTGGGTGATGACACTCAGTACAAGCTGTTCCATTACCTTACCAGGTACTGAGGTCAGGCTAACTGGCCTATAGTTACCAGGGTCCTCCTTCCTACCCTTTTTGTGAATGGGTGTTACATTGGCCAGCTTCCAGTCATCCGGAACCTCACCAGTGAGCCAGGACTGTTGGTAAATGATGGAGAGTGGCTTCACAAGTTCATCTGCCAACTCCCTCATCACCCTGGGATGGATCCCATCTGGTCCCATTGATTTATGAATATCCAAGCATCCCAGCAGATCTCTGACTGCCTGCTCCTGGATAACAGGGGGACCATTCTGTTTGCTGATGCTGTTAACCAACCCAAGAGGACAGTTGTCCCAAGGACAAGCCATCTTTCCGCTAAAGACTGAGACAAAGAAGGCATTAAGTACTTGTGCCTTCTCCTTATCTGCAGATACTGAGTTATCCTTTATGGAAGCCGCCATCTTAAATTCAAGCTGAGCTTTAGCCTCCCTAATTATTTTCCTACATGCTCTAACAGCCCTCTTAAATACTTCCTGAGAAACCTGACCGTCCTTCCAGACATGATACATCCTTTTTTTATTCTTAAGTTCCTCCAATACCTCCTTGCCCATCCAGGCTGGACGTTTACCTCGTCGACTCATCTTTCAGCACACAGGAATAGTCTGTTCCTGTGCCCTCAAGATCTCTGAAGTATGCCCACCCTTCCTGAACTCCCTTGTTTTTAAGGGCTGCTTCCCATGGGACACTCTGAATAAGTCTCCTAAACAGGCCAAAGTCTGCCCCCCAGAAGTCCAATGCAAGAGTCTTATTAATGCTCCTGCTGATATCACAAATTATTGAGAACTCTATTATTTCATGATCACTCTGCCCCAAGCAGCTTCCAACCACCACATCTCCCACCAGCCCTTCTCTATTAGCAAACAACAAGTCTAACATAGTCCCTCCCCTGGTAGGTTCACCCACCAGTTGCAACAAAAAGTTGTCATCTATACATTCTAAAAATTTCCTGGACTTCTTATCTGCTGTATTAAGTTCCCAGCAGATGTCTGGCAGGTTGAAGTCACCTACAAGAACAAGAGCTGATGATCCTGAAATATTATCTAGTTGCTTATAAAATAAGTTGTCCACCTCTTCTTCCTGGTTGGGTGGATGGTAACAGACTCCCAGCAGGATGTCAGCCTTGTTGGCCTTCCCCTTAATTCTTACCCATAGGCATTCAACTTCATTAGTTTCAATACCTATGGTGTCAAAAGCCTCCCTAATATAAAGGGCCACCCCTCCTCCTCTTTTCCCTTTCCTGTCTCTTCTGAAGAGCTTGTAACCATCCAGTGCAGCGCTCCAGCCATGTGAGTCATCCCACCACATTTCAGTGATGGCAACTACATCATAGCTTCACTGCTGCACCATGACCTCCAGCTCTTCTTGTTTGTTGCCCATGCTGCGTGCATTGGTATACATGCACCTCAGCTGGGCTTCTGATTTTACCCCTAACTCAGGCTTACTGCCCTTGGGCCTGCTTCCAGACTGCCCAGCTGCATCCCCAAATAGTTTAAAAACTATTTCCTCAAAATGGAAAGCTACCTCACAGAAACACATTTTCAACTGGTAGAAAAAGCCTTCCTACCGGGAATTCATACAAAAATACTAATGAGCTGTAAAGGTACACTGTAATTTAGAGCTTATTAATTTCTTCAGTCAAAAAAGCCCACAGGTATCAGCCATAGTCATCATACTAGCTACCTCAGGTGGCAAGCTATCAATAAACCAAAATCAGCAATTTTCAACTGTTTGTATATTTTTCTTCTAATGTTTCTCACTGATATCAGCTCCTTAACAAGGTATCCTTCTCTTAATTTTATGAGAAAACTACCAAGAAACTGTCAAACAGAAAGGTAAAAAGACATATGATAATTCACTGATGCAGTTCAAAGGTGCTACATAAAACACAGGTTTCATCACTGAAGGCTGATCACTTTTCCAATGCACAACCTGAGTAACTTTTTTTAAAGAAAAAAGAATTGCGTTAATGTCCCCTTCAACATGCTTTGTCTGCAGTACATATAAATCTTATTGACTGAACAAACTTTTTTTGCAAAGAGTTTATAAAATTCACATAATCTCAACACTGCTGACACATTCATCTGAATGCCTAATTGCCAAAATTATCCTCATGTCCCTCATTACACAAGAATAATCAAGCTTACATGCTACTGAAAAGAAAGTATTTAGAAGGTAATAATGTCTGCATACAGTTGTTCTAAATAAATAAAAGTATTTTATTACAAAGAAAAATATAACTAAAGTTAAGAAAAATTTATCAGTATTAATTAATGCTTGAAGGTAGTTATGCTTCTTTCAATTGGACCCATTAAAGGGGCTTTAACATAGATTTGCACAGCAAGCTAGAGATTTTCAAGAGTAGATAATGAGGCAAGCTAGTACTATTTTAACCCCTCTAGAGTATATTGAGTTGATATGATTTTGAAACGTTACAGGGTCTAGGACAAAAAGATTAGCTTTAGTTCCTCCAGATCAAAATTGAAAGCCAATTAATTAACAATATTATAAGAAAGTGTTTACTGCTATTTTTACATGTGTTTAATGTCATCTTCTAAAAAAAACAGGTTAAGATATTTTAATTTATCTATTGTGTGAATGGCAGAAGACTGTTCCCTGGTCTCACATTATCTGCTAATCTAATTGCATGAATTTAAAAATTTCACATTCCCCCGAAAACCTTACCTTACTTTTTAAGGAAAAAAAACAACATCAGTGATCTACTTAAGATACACACAATTATTATAAATTAAATACATGTTAAAAAGGTTTCCAAATAAAAAAAGACAATGAAAATGAAAATAGATATTTCTGCAGCAAAATATCTATCAGTCTTCAGAAGAAGTAAAATTCTAATAGAGTGTCCTCGCCACTTAAACACAGAAGTAAGAAATTCTTTTCATTGAAACAGAGAAGTGATGCATATATGTCAGGAATATATAACCGTTAAGAACAGTTTTGAGACACTGCATAAAACAAAAATAACAGTAAAAAATCAGTATAGCAATCAAGATACTAATCTCAAAGGAATAAGATTTTTACCACACAGCATTTAGAATAAATACATCTGTATGCCAGATGAGGCCCAGTTGCAACTATCAGGACCAAAAGTTACCAATACACCAATTTAAAAAAAGTTAAGAAGGTAAAAGTACAATGGAAAACTCAAATACAATACATTCTGTGCTGAATTTATGCACAATAATAGACAAGAATAATCTTAAGTGCTTTAACAAATTCATTTGAATCTTCGAATGGTACATCTTGAAATGTTCCACACTAATTCATATTTTAAATGTTTAACAGAATAAGAAGTTATAGAATAAACGCATGAAAAGAAAAAGGTCTTATTCATGCATATAAAACTGAAGATTACAACATCGTAATTTAGGAGTGGTGAAAAACTGAAGTTATTCTAAGTAAACAGAAGTTCAATGCATATACTCTAGTCCAAAGATACTGGACAGCAGAAGCTTTGAAAAATTGTGATTTAGACTTTTATCCCTAAAGCCACAAGTCCCATTTCATGAGTACCTGAGAACTTTTCTTCACTGTTAAGTTATACAAATGCGATTAAAGACCATATTACTTCGGAATCATAGTTTTCAAACATTATTTTACTTGATTTTCAGTAATAGCCATTAAAGTAGAAAACTCTCTAATACTTGAAATATTTATTTATTAATTAAGCTTATTTAGCTTTCAGAATGGGCTAACTACATGGATGTACCTCATCTAGGCTGTGGAGAATATGCTCTCATATTTACAGAAATGTTTTAAGTCGTTGTAGGGTCAGGATAAAGCCTAAGCACAATACAAGAAATATGATCTCATGTTCTCCTTATATGGTTTTGCTGTTATTTCTAGAAGCAATAGAAGCTTACATCTATGTCAAATGTTGAGATAGCCCATTGATTTTTCTTTTTTCCCTTACTCAGCATTGATTTATACAATCAGCTTTTTGGTGGCCACTCAGAAATTCCTAGACAATAAACCCTACAACAAATTATATTGTTTGAACTAGCATCTCTGTGTGATGCATGAAGGCGAAGAGAAAAACAACAGAAGACATGACTGGCTAATCTCAACTTCCTAGACGTAAAAAATTAGTAGACTGAAATACACAGCCTTCAAGTCTTCCTGTCTGTACTTTACAGAAAAGAAAATTCATTACCATGACTGTCAAAATGCACATTTTAACAAGCAACCTATTAGCATGTTAATTACATAAATAGTATATTTTGTTCCTTAGATGAACGAAGAAGGAGCACATTCAGTAAAACAAAATAAATAAGAACACTACATGGTTTTTTTAAGACAGCTCCACTCTTTGATACCAAATCACTAAAACCTTGTACTCAGGAAGCAATCCCTCTCTTGATTCAATCCTACAGCATCCCAGCCAACGGATGAGGCAAGAAAGTCAGCATGACATCACCTCTGTACACTGCTTTCATACACAGCATTGGCACCATCTGATGCCCTGCACAACCTGCCCCCCCCAAGTCAATGATACTCTAAGGGAAGCTCATTGTAAGGGCTGCATTAGAGTTGTGATCATCATCAAAACAACTTCCGTTCTCCTCATCTGTTAGAATCACTGAATCACAGAATATCCTGATTTGGAAGCAACCCACAAGGACCATGAAGTCCCACTCCTGGCCCTGTACAGAACAACCTCCAGAATCACACCATGTGCCTCAGAGCATTGTCCAAATGCTTGCTGAACTCTGGCAAGCTTAGTGCAATGGCCACTTCCCAGTGAAGCCTGTTCCAGTGCCCAACCACCCTCAGCATGAAGAAACTTTTCCTGATATCCAACCCAAACCTACCCTGACATCTCCAAGCCAATCCCTTGGGACTTGTTACTGGTCACCAGAGGGAAGAGAGATCAGCTCTACCCCACCTCTTCCCCTCTTCCCCCTCAATTTCCTCCTCACCAGGCTGAACAAGCCAAATAACCTCAGTCACTCCTATCTTCCTCTCAAGGGGGCTTCCCCTCAAGGCCCTTCACCACTGTCATTACTGTGGTACCCAAAAACTACCCCCAGCACTCGAGGTGAGGCTGCCCCAGCTCAGAGCAGAGCAGGACAATCCCCTCCCTTGCCTGGCTGGTGATGCTGGGCCTGATGTCCCCCAGGATAGGGCTGGCCCTCCTGGCTGCCAGGGCACTGCTGACACATGTTCAATTTTCTGTGAACAAGGATCCTTGTATTTTCTGTGGGGCTCCCCTCCAGCCTCTCATTCCCAAGTTGGTATGTATATCCAGAGTTTTACCATTCTGTTAACAAACTCTTCTTTTCTGGCTGCCAGAGGCTGGTACATTTACCAGCCTCTCTCCATTTCCACATGAATGATATAAATGCATGACACCATCAATTTCAGATTTCTGATCAATTAGAGTTTCAGCTTCTGAAATTCATCTGAAACCACAGAGAGCAACCTCGTGAAGAATGCACATCCCAGGTTCAGACACTGCCACAGCAGGCAGCCTTCGTAAAAGCATAGCACTGCAAACATATTCCTATAAAAGTCTTCACAGGTATTTTGCCTTTCAGGTAAGGATAGGATAGAAATCATACATTGCTGGCTTCTAAACATGATGTGTGCGTATTCACCAAATACATTACACATCACGCCTACAGTCATGAGACACCACACTGAAACTTCAGCCACTGCTGTAATACAAATTAAAGTTTATTCAGTAATAAACAGTATTTTAATTTTATTTACTGTATTATTTTATCAATAATTACATCTTTCATAGATCTACATATTATATGCAATGCAATACATCATATTACATCAAATATATTAAATAGTGGACATAATTCTATAGTATATAAAGTATATAATATGGATTATATATGGGACACATAATCTACTATATATATTATGTAGTCTCTAAAATAATTATAAATTTAAATATAACATACCTATTGTACTTCATATCATATATAACATATGCATGTTTTCTATATATTTGTTTAAATATTAATTGATTCAAAAATAAATAAAAGGAGAAACACCACCAGTTCAGCAGTGTTTCTTGTCAGGCAGAAAGTGCATCTGGTTAATTATTTTGTACTTGTCAGGATGGCAAATCTTACCAAGATGCGCATGGGCACATTACAAACTAGAACACTCTTCTAGACTAGATCCAAGTTTAGGTTAGACTATAGGGTAAGATGAGCCAATGAATTGACAAGATTTTTCAGAAAATTTTAATCTAAATGATATTAACTTTTTAGGTAACAGATCAACTGTTTGAACAACACAGAAGAGTTTAAATAATACTTCATCAGAAATTTATAATCTCTGAATCACTTACAACTATTTTCTTAAAACACAATAGCAAACTATTTTGTCATTCTGACAAACACATATGTGTTGTCAATTACAAGTTTCCATAAATACTCTATTTAAACATAATACAAACCCGTTCTAGAGATTCTATTTTGCTGTCTTTGGCATGCAAAATCTCTAAAATGCTTCTGTCCTTGACTTCAGCTTTCTGTTTTTCTCTGGAAACAAACAAAAAAATAAGACACTTTATTAGTCATAATTTGCTGTTAATTATTTGAATTTTTCATGTCCTTATAATGAATGTCATTTTAAAGCACAGAAAATTAAATTATCTGAAGCTGACAGGCCCTGCAGAATTAATCAGGGAGCATATGGCAAGTGACAGCAAATTACATCTGTAAACATCTAACACAGCTTTGTTCTAAAGGAAATAGAAATAAGAGGTCTTAATATTTTTAAAGCAGCTGAAATTATCTGTCTCTCATTCTTTCCCAAATGCAGAAAGTGTACTTGAACACAGAGTGAGCAAAATGCTTTTGCCCCTTATTTGCAATGCAGAATCACCAAGCTACTTCAGTTTGTGAAGGCCTTATCTCAGTTACAAGGCATTTTTATGTCTGAAACAACACTTTTGAACATCATGGATAATTATTTTATTTATTCTGTCCTTATATTCCACGGGGACAAAACATGTAACTTTTACCAGCAGAAAAAAAAAAAAAAAGACTCAGAAGCTTAAGTAAGGGGAATGAGCAGAGCCACACTATGTGGTTAATAAGTGCACATCTGTTATCACCTCTGTGATGCTATGCTTTGTTTAACAAAGTACCTCATCTCATTGATATCTTATTTCTTAACTGAGTTCAAATATTGATGCCCTTGCTGGCTTCAGTTTTAGACAAAAAGAAAACAAATGTCACAACAGTAAGGATATTCATATTCTTTAGTACAAGTAAGAGTTCTTATCACATGTATGACTGAAGGGCTGAGAAACATATATTCTCTAGGAATGTCCACACATTTCAGGCAATCCCAGCACCACAGATGACAGGAGCAGAAACTCATTCAGATTATCTCTGTTCTCACAATACAGTTAAAACTTTCACAAGGGCTGGTATCAGCCACCTATGGAAGATAGAGAATCCTACTTGAGCAACTCTTCCTCTACCAAATAAGGAATATTTCAGAGCTGGGACAGGATGAAACACTAGTAAGTACACATGAAACTGTAAATCTTATCTAAAGTGGATGAAAATATCCAGCTGTACACAAAAGGCTTAATTTGCCAAAGCATTCTTTAACAGTGGCCAATAAGGATAGTAGGATGGAGGATTATTTTTCTCCACTATTAAGTAGTACTGTGTAGTCTAATGCTCTAAGAGATTTTAAAAACTAAACTACACTGACATAATAGACCATCCAACAACATGGTGGTTTTTAATAAAGTTCTATTAATATTAAAATGCTAAAATGTCTAATCCCATCTTGAGTAAACAAAGAACTAAAGAAAAATGGTATGGAATTTGAAACTAGGGTTTTGGAAATTCTGGTCTCATCGTAACTCTAAATAGCTCTCTCCTATTTCAAAAAGACAGCAAGGATATGTTGTAGGACTTGAAGAAAACTAAGAAAAACCTACCTGAAAAGGTATCATTTAAGCTACATTTAGCTTAGGAAAAATAAAAAAATATATATATAGGAAGCAGTCTTAGTCAGTGGTATCGCATTAAAAAAAATATACTTCATAAAGAAAATAACTCAGTGCTGTGAAATCAGATGATGAATATTCAACAAGTATTCCAAAAGACATTTCATACCTGAAATGTATTTAGCATTTTAAGTGAGACAGAAAGCTAACAAAAAAAATGAACATCAGATACTGACCTTAAAGCATCTGATCACCTGCAATCAGAACCATCAAGCCATTGCATGATAGGTTGCTAGAAAGTCATAAAAAGTAAAATAGTACAGACAGTTTTTCATAGTTTATTGCTGCAGTTTCAGAGACAGACAAGCAACATGACACTCCATGTTCATGCAGCAACAGCCAGCGTTTATTGAAGGGCAGCCCCTTTTACAAGGGTTTCAAATTTCCCACTCATAGTTGATTGGACAGTTTTCAACTCCACCAAGTTCACTGGCCAATGATGTGGGTGCATCCTTGGTTCAAAGGAATTGGCTGGGGTCCCCTCGTTTGAGCCTGAATTTAGCCAATCACTTTGATACTTGGGGACTTGTTTACTTCAATGAGCTAATGAGCCAGCTGGTCGAGCAAGTGTCTGTCAAGGCTGATTGTTTGTGCAGCTATAGACCAGCTATAGCTGTCACAGTTTATCTTTGAAAACCTAAAAGAACATAACACAGCAGACTGTGATTACAGAAATTCATGCAAATATGAAATGATTTAATGCATTCCAAAAGTTATGCTGTGATGTCCCTTCAAAAAAGGAAAAAAAAAAAAAAAAAAAAAAAGGAGCACCAGAGCCAAAACAATAAACATGTTTCAAAGAATGACAGGTTATGAAACTGATTTACCCTGCTTGTAATATGTATCCAGCTAACAGAAGTCCCATTCTCAGCCATGTTTTAAAAAATGGTGAAAGACTTTCTGGTAAGTATATAGAACTTCATACTAGAAGACAGTAGAAACGTTAAAGAACAGGAGTTAGTAAGCAAAAATGTAAAAATGGGTGAATACTTTATTTGTATAATACTTAACCCAAAAGTTTGTGCATCTTCCTGAAGGAGACATACTGTTCATGATAGTTACAACTTAAACAAAAACTGTTCCAATATAGAAATATTAATACTTTTTCATATTAAATTACTTTGCTCCAGGATTCTAAATGGCTATCAACAATTATCCTTCTCAAAGACAACAGTTGCAGTAATCAAACCCCAAATATTTGGGGAGGAAGGTTATCATTCTCACATAAGCATGCTACACCATAATCTTCCTGAGGAAGTTGATATAAAGTTGATCTTTACAGTTGATCTAAACTGAAAGAACTGTAACATTCAATGTTTCCTCAGGTCTTAATCACAGCTAGACAACTTAAGATTAGACACACACTAGCTGATCCAAAATCCTAGGAGCTTTAGAAGACAAAAAGGAAAGTAGGTCTTTACTACAAAGTACTTGGAAGAGTCAGGTGCAGACCCAGAACAAATCATACTATTAACCACACATAAGCTCCACGAAGTACTGAATAGCATTTCCTCCAGTCCTCAGAAACATCCTGACCTTAAGTCTACCACCCACGATATGCCATCATCGTCCCAACTCTAACCACCATCTCCTCTCTCGAAGTCAGACTTTCATAAAGCAAGACTCAATCAAGACACAAAAACCGTATAATCAGATACCCTCCTAACTGAACTATGCAATCATCACTTGAAAATTATTATTCAACTTTTATTATTATATTCAAATATAATATAAGTAATATATATATAATATCAAATTATTATTCTATGTCTGAATTCAAAAGTCCAAAAATCAATTTTTCAATTCTCTTTTCTGCACAAGCTGGTTTTCTAAAGCATTAAATTATCTGAAAATCTGGTACATTAAATAGGTTTCCCTAAGGACTTTTACAGTTGTAAGTGGTTAATTTTTAAAAATTTATTTTAGGGAGAAAACAGAGGAAGTGAATAAGCGAACCAAGAACCAGGTAAAAGAACAAACAGCTGGGTAAAAACAGTATGCACAGCTAATTCTAATATATTATTGGTAGTTAAGAACCTATTGAGCCCTCTCCTCTGACTTTAGAACATGGTTTCAAAACACGGGTTCACAGAATAAAGTCTGGGACTGAAGAGGAAAAAAAAAGAACAGATCACTGTTTAAGCAAAAAATATTCCTGTAACAGAGTTACATACTAGCCAACAGTTCACAGCACATTTCTAGTAAAATGCAGCATTTTCCACCAATCCAATGCTTGGTAAAACACTCCTTCAAACAAAGATGTCAAAGAACATAGTTTATAAACACAGATCTATCATCATCATCATGAGTGGGAAAAGTTTAAATTTAATATATTTTGCCCTTATGATGTTTTCTTTCAAGCTCTCTAGATACCACATGCTTGCTAACGTCCCCAAAAATAGTTTAACATCTAACTACACATAGATAAAGAAAAATGTTTTAATTATTACAAGTTAAGCACACAATGGAAGTTATGAGAAGCCTAAAGTATAAAAGGAAAGCTCATATGCAACTCTATCAGCAGTTTCTCCTGATGGCACATAGGACATTTTCCCTTGCATCTTACAGGATACCTCCCCACAGATACTCAAGGTGGTATTTCAGACTGGAACTTACATATCATATTTGGATCTGCTGTCACACCCTAAAATGGGACTTGATAAGAATTGCAGTCATTATCTCTTCTTTTTTAAAAGAGTAACAAATATTGAGAAAAAAAAATCTGAACAATTTCATTCATTGAGCTATTTTGTATTTAAAATGTATTTTTAAAAGTCCATTGGAAGATGCGAGGAAAAATTTAGGCACTGTCAAGAAGCAGATGATGATCAATGACTGAGACAAACTCCTGTTTAGCTAATTAGAATCACTGATGAGCAATAACGATGTGAGCTAAGATATCTGTAGACTTCTTTAGGATGAAAAATGGAGTGAAGAGAGGCTGTCAATTTGTACAAGTTCTAAGCTCCAGTCAGTTTTCCCATGAGTACTACCTATTTTAAATGTTTAACACAGATGCACTTAGCTACAAAGATTATCAAGATTCAGCTTCCCACAAAAATGAAGGAACTGAGAAAATATTCCTAAGCTTGACACATTTCCTCTGTTATGATTTTCTTCCTGTATTATGCTCTACTCAATTATACAACAAGACAATGTTCTTAATGTTTGGCACCATTTTAATGGCTTGCCAGAAATTAAACATTAGACTTTGAGGAAGCATTTATCCATGAATGAGATATGAAAACAGCAGAAACCTTAATATTGAAAAAAACAGAAGTCTGTTCAAGTTTCTAAACAACACCCTTCCTAAAATCTTCAGCAAAAACAGTATGAGCAAAGATGTATCTTGTACTGTACCACAGGTTGTAATCAAATAAGTATGTAACCATTTGTCAATAAAAAGTAACTTGGAGTCGTATATAGTTATGTCACATTTACAACAACTAAATGAAAATAAATTTAACTAACAAATTGAATTTGCTGTTTACATGTTTCATGGAGTACATCCTGTCAGTTTTACAAATCGCTGAATTTAAAAAAACAAAACAAAAAACAAAGCCAACCAACCAAAAACCCCAAACCAAAAATTTTTTAAATTTAAAACAAATTAAAAAAAACAAAACACAAAAAAACCCCACAAAAACAAACAAACACCAAAACAAAACAAAAAAAAAACCCTCAAAACATCCCAAAACCAAAATCATATCTACAAATTTGGTCTTTTAACAGAAAGTTACGATTACACTGTAAACTTTGGACAGTGTGGTAAAACAGAAAAGGCTGCATTTTAACAGTGTAACTCTAACTATAATAAACTGCTTCTAGAAACACTGTTACTTTTGAAAGACATTTCATTGATTCTAAAGGGCTGCAGAACAAGAAAGGCTATAAAATATCAGTTGGTGTGATGCAGCTTTAATTTGATAACCTCATCTCCCTGTCCTCCAACTTCTAAGTATTTTACAGACTTCCACAATTCACAAATTCTGTGTTTCTATTAAATAGATAATTAATCACCCATGTGCAAAGTGAAGTTGTAGAGCACAGACTGTCAATGTTATGGTAAATATGGCACCAATATTACTGTGTACAGTCATATCCCTGTGATTGCACAGTCATTGGTTAGTAGCAACAGAGCCTATGCCTTTATCTTCCAAGTAGAAACTTCACTGTGTTTCCATGTAGTAAGAACTGATTTAAAAAAAAAAGCTAAATCATTTTCACTTAATCATGAGTTTAATTTCATCTAAGAGTCTAGAAGATCCTTATACTTCATGAACTACAATTGGTAGACATAATTAATTTTTTCTTTTAATACTTTTAATTAGTACTTTTAAAATATTCAGACAGCATGGAGCAATAAAGAATTTAAATGAATACCACACATTTTGCATTTTTCTAACTGCTTTTCTAACAGTAGTTACTTTCTATTAAAATTATATATACTTATTGTTTCTTTACAAAAATAATTTAAGATCTAATTACACATGTTAAATGAAATTGTTTTCTTAGTAAATTATCTACAGAGCCAGTTCTATATTGCATGATAAGTATCAAAATGAAAAGGCATCATTACAGAAACATAAATTTTCTTGCATCTCTAACTTGATTGATTTAATTTATTAGATGATATATTAAGAAATAAGACTCTTATTTTAAGCACATGATGATGTCTCATTTTAAGCAACATACATAAGATAATAAATGTATTTTTACACTAAAGTAGAACAAAAAATAATGACATTTTTGCCCAATAATTTTGCAAACATTTTTCATCTAAAACACACAAGTCTTTTACAGTGTTCAAAATATCAGCACTTCAGAACAGACTGCTTTAACATCTGCACATCACCAGGGTTTCCCCCAAGGATTTTTAAATGATGCCTGCCTGTGCTGAATAAAGTGCTAACTTGCACCTTGCATTTCAAACTGTGTCCTGAGCAGCCATCCAGTTGGTACAACACCAGCTGAATTCCCAGAAGCCACTGTTCAATCAGGCTTGACTGCAATTATCATGTCAATATTTTGTGCTCCGATATGCAGATATGCACACAAGCAAACTGCATAATACCTTCTTCTCCATGGAATGTTGACTTATGCTCAACGTTCTGAGAATTTTTAATGAAACAGGATATTAAACTTTCATTAACTGTAGAAAATCACAAGTATTTGACCTTAGCCAGAAAGGTTGTACTCTTATGCTCTATTATTCTGTCCACTATATTGTGTGATAGTAATTGGACAGTCCATTGTATTTAAATTCAGTGACAAAATGGTAATGGCTTACATCTTGTTTACATCATTGTCCTCCTGCCATTGTGTTTCCTGTTAATTTGTAAAAGGGTGTTTTAAGAAAGCTTCTACACAATGTTTATCATCCCTTCAAAAAGATGCAACATACAGATTTTTAATTTTTTCAATTAACCTAGGCATCTATAGTGTTCATTCATACAGCACATTCACTTATCCTTTTTACATAAAAAGTACTCATCATTTTCAGTAAATCTGCATATCAGCAGTCAGTGAAGAATCTATGCCAACATGTTTATGTTTTTTCCAAAATTTACTATTCACAGGATGCTGCAAATCACAGTGTAAGCTCCTGCAATTACCTTTCCAAAAATTCTTTGGTTATTTTTGATCTCTTGCTTTTCAGCCATATTTTTGTCCATCTGTTCACTTTAGACAGATGTAACTCGTCAGGAAGAACAACAACAAAACTCTCAATCACTGGCACTAACATTCAGGTTGCCACTGTTTCTTAAGAGTGGCCTGAAATGATGAATCCATTCTTTGCCTATGTTAAGACCTGCAATACACAACACACTTGAAATCTAGATGTGGAAAACCCTCTGCATAAGGCAGGCTTGCCAAAGATAAGTATACCATCTCACATAATACAATCCTCATGTACATCTACCAAGTCTTATATCATTGCCATAGTTTGATCATTAATGGATCCTGCTACATCCCCTTTCCAGAAGAAAGGAAAACTGTCAGTTAGAAGCCCTAGAGGAAAATTAGTCTGTTGACTTGTCAAGCTTGCATGTACTATAGAAGGAAGAATCTTAAAGCAGTGCTCTGAAGTTTGCAAAAATATTTCAAAACCTTTCATACTCTCGTCTGAACTCAACTCCATTTCAGTTTACCCATACATTTACCTAATAAGAGCTATTTTCTAGCAACTTTTTTAAAATCATAAAAAAAACAACTTTCAGAAGGCAGCAAACTAGAAATAGCATACTCTTTACATAATACTGAGATCAATAGTATTTAAAGTAGCTGGAAAGTACACTAACATGAGTAGTAGTTTTACAATGTCTTGTTTAAAATACCTGGAGGCTTTTACATATCCCAAAGGCATTTCTCATTTGCACAGTAAAGATAATTTTTTGTTTATATCTGAATATTAAATTGGGAATACAGTTACAGTTATCCAGCAAGAACTGCAAAGGCTGCTGAAAACTATAATATCATTGGTGTATTACAGGAATCAGCAGCATAACCATAAAAAAGTACAAGCTACATTTTTACAATTTTAGGGCAGGAGAACTTCTATTTTGGGGCCATGAAAGCATTTGAAAATACAAGACAAATAATAGCAATGTACTAGTAATTTCCCCCTATGCCCCTCAAATTATATCTTTTATATTTTCCTGGTTTGTTCGGACAAAGATATTATAAGGAATTTTCTAATGCTATAAATACAAATCACCTTACAGTGAAGCTAGTATTGCCCACTCAATTCCTCCTAATAAGTATCTTCTTTTCTTCATCACACATCTGCAGTGTAAGCTGTAAAGTTCTAAGTGAACATTTTGTCCTGCATCTTTTTATTCTCGCCACTGTAATCTTGTGAAGAAAGCCTAGCTGTCTCTTTCATCAATTTAATGACTGAAATATACTAGACAATATTGTTTGATTATTTATATAAATATATATGATCTAGGAGGGTACACATGCCTGTGCTTTCTTATATTCTGTCTGCTTCCATTACTTATCTGGCACATATGAACTCAGGCAGTCTCAAAGATTTGGTGGGGAATGGAAGTTTCTCAGTCATAGAGTTTTTGGTGGAAAGAGCACACTGAAAAATGAAGCTATGCTAACACTGGTGGTACCCATGTCACAAGAAGAAACAAAAAAATGTTTCAATCCATCCCACTCTATTTGTTTCTATCTCAGAATGTCACAATAAGCCTGAGTAAGATAGAAAAATCTCTGACCTTGAATATGACTAGGTCTCTGTTGTTTCTAATACAGATGAAATAAAAAAAGATTCTGTAAGACTTAAATAGTTTTTATCAGATTTTAGTGTAAATTTTCAATTTCCAGCTCATCTGAAACTCTATAATATAGAAAAATGGGCTGCAAGCAGCACAGATCCTCCCAAGTGACACAAATCATCTTGCTTATAACAGTTATTTGATCATCCCATCTTTTAAACTCTTTAAACCTATGTATTTTTCCCAGAAAAACCAAGTCAGGAAATCTATTGTCCTGTAATTTTCTGGACAACAGCACTGGTAGATAGCACATTGCCTTTAAAGGCAATCAATGTACTAGAACTAAGATAAACTGATATTAGCATTAAAAAAAAAAAACATTACTTACTCCTATAACGTAGGGAATAAGACAAAGATTTTTCTGAAAGGATGAGAGTTGGAAGAGGTACAGTCATGAAAATGAAGCTACTGAGGAAATCATATGGAGAGCAATAACAGGAAAAGTTAGGATAGAATTTATGGGGCTGTAATTTGGTTGTGCAGAAGGTTCACGGGCAAAGCTGGGCTAGAAACTATTTCCAAAGTGGCTGTAAGACCATTCTCAGGCGAAAGAGATGAAGCTACATCAGTTAAAGAGAAAAATATACACTATTGCTCCACCTGTCAAATCAAAGCAACCCCAAAGTTCAAAGTTGTGATTAATAAAACTCCTACATACTGAATGGGTTTTATCCACACCTATTCCAGGATTTTCAGGAGTAATGATAACACCTAAAAAGATGCTGTGGAAGCATTTTTTTCTTTCTTAATTCCATAATTCAGAGAAACATGGAAAAGCTGTGATATGCATGTATAGCCTTGAGTTCAAAAAGGTTCTAAAGCATAAATGTAATTCTAAAGAGTAGACGACACAAAAAAACTAGACAAGCACGTTAACAGAAGTATGTTTGCAGGGTTTCACATAGCAATCACCAGCCTCTGTACAGTGCAATACACATACAAAATATATCAGCTTATAATCCTGTTTTTGTGCATCAAGGTGGTATATAAGAGCGCCATATTCATAGTATCAGTAAGGATAATACACAAAATTACCCATTTCTGTTCTAAATAAAGCATAAAATAATTCATTTGTTGACCATTATTTAAATGTATGTTTTCTAACATCTCTATGATTCAATTCATCCTAACATCCTGATTATTTTTATATGCAATAAAAATAAACATAAATAAAGCCTGAACACCTGCTTCTGCCTTCTTAAGCTTCAGGTAAAAGAACTATAATTTTCCACATTGTTCAGCTATCTACAAAATGTGGTTAGAACAAAAAAGTTTTTAAAATTTTTCAATATAATTGTGTTTATATACATGTAATGTGTGTTTACATATATTAAATACTGTATTTATATGTTTTAAGCAGTTCTCTCTTATTTTTATGTTTTACGAAGGAAGATGAATTCTACCACCAATGTCCTCATGAAAATTGATCAGATTTTATTAGGAGACAAATCATTATGATTTTGCATTTCAACATAAATGAAGGATACTATTAATTTGTGCATCAGTCTTCATCATATATTAAAATTATTTCTAAAATCAAACCTGAAAACAATAGTAAGAATAGTATACTGTCTAAACAGCCAAGCTATTACTCTTTGCAATTAAGTGTCCTAGTACAAAACCAGCAGTTACTTGATACCATCACTGGCTACCATATGTGAGCCCCCAATAACAGCTGTCTTTAAAATAAGCTGTGTGTCCTTACTGCATCTTACTCATTAACTGGACTACCATCACTGTCTTCCTCTGGATACGAATCGTTTCGAATATTACCTTTAGTTACATGATCACACTGTATTTTTGGACAAAAACAGGGGACAACGCTATACAAATAGAGAGAGGGGATCTCATCAATACATATAAATACCTCAAAGGTGGGTGTCAGAAAGATGGGGCCAGACTCTTTTCAGCGGTGCCTCAACATGAGGCAGAATTTCTTTACGCTGAGGGTGACAGAACACTGGAACAGACTACCCCGGCAGTTTGTGACATCTCCCTCTCTGGAGACACTCAAAAGCCACCTGGACACATACCTGCATAACCTGCTCTAGGTGACTCTGCCTTGGCAGAGAGGCTGCACTAGATGATCTCCCAAGGTCCCTCCTCACCCTAACAATACCATGATTCTGTGAAATTCACTTCCAGCTAAAGAAGTTAATACTGTATTTTCACAAGTGAAAAGAACATGCACACAAGAATTCCAGGAAGGAAAGATGTCAACAACAAAACATGCCTTCTAAAATCAAAGCACTCAATGGAAACCCAAAGGAGCCAGGACTCCTCATGAATCTATAACAAGCTTCCCAAGTAAAATTGGCATGCCATTTAAAAAAGTTTACATCCATTCTTTTTCTCTTTTTAAAAAAATCCCTTTTTTTATTTTAAGGAACTCATGATACCCTAAGATAATTAAGTGTTTCAATTCTGACAGCCAACTCATTCACATTCTCCTTATCTTTTGCCTACAAAAATATCTGAATTCATAAATATTAGCATTCCAAAACAATCAACTGCATACTGTGATAATTAACTAACACTTATAGGAATCAGATAATAGAAAGTACCATGAAGAAATCATCACCATTACTATACTCAGATGAATAAGCTGAAGAAGTAAGATCCCACTTGTCTGTGTTAATGGAGATAGAAGCTCTTACAGTCAGGGACAAGTTCTTCCCCCAGAAAGTGGTGGGGCACTGGAACAGGTTCCCCAGAGAGTGGTCACAGCACCAGCCTGAGAGAGTCCAAGAAGCATTTGGACAATGCTGTCAGGCACACGATGTGATTCTTGGTGTGTTCTGTGCAGAGCAAGGAGTAGGACTCAATGATTCCAACCCCTTCCAATGCAGCATGTCCTATAATCCTATAATAGTTATATCTTCTATTATCAAGTCTTAGCTTTTAACTTCCTCAAGAATTCAGATAAACATGATTTATATATAACTGTTACCTAACAGCTTATGACAATGGAAAATTACCAGTCATGTTCCTCCTCCTGTTCTTTCAATAGGAAAACAAAATATGGCAAGACATTTATAATTTCAAAATGGTACTGAACTGCAGCATAGCAATTTCAGTGAGAACAGATTTTAAAGTATGCTTCAACTTGTACCAAAAAAGAGAAAATTTGCAATGTATTCTAGGCACTCTTGACAAAATTTAACAATTAAACTTTTTCAACACATTTTTAGAATGTTAGAACTACATAGTTCTCAATTAGAAATATAAAGAATACGATATCAGCAGGGGAGGTTGGTTATTTTTTGGTTTTAGTAGCATGTTAAATCTTCAAACTTACCTTTCCACAACCAAGCTGACAGGTTTTGACACCTGGAGATGTTTCCAAAGAGACCACACAAATTCTTTATCAGCCTTAGAAATAGGGAAAAAAAAGAAGAAAAAACACATTACACGTATAATGCCTTTTACAGACAAAAAAACTCAAAAAAGGTTATACTGAGCATATTCAAAAGACAATTGCCAAGAAAGCCCTAATCTAGTGAGAATTCCCTGCAAGTTACTCAGTGTTCCATGAAAACACAGCCAATGGCTCTCTTGAATAAACAAAGTTTTAACCATACAGAGTACTGAAGTAAAATAAACTACAATCAACATTAAAATAGTATGCAATGTAACATACAGCAGCAGAAATTACATTATTTAAACAAGGCTGCCTTTTGCTCTATCTATTACTGTTACTGTTACTGACGCAACTTCTATTAGAATACTAAGCCTAGAATACCTGCTTCAACATTAAGTTTTACCACATGCAGCACTTTATTTCAAAATATGCAGTAAAACAGTCTTCTAACACACAGTCATCTAACCTGCAGTATATAGAAGTTTCTGAAAGAAAACTCAAGTGAACAAGAAAGCAATGTTGTTTACAAATAGACTTCAGAATGTTTGTGAAAACTAGATGTCAGGTAAACGTCTTCCTACATTTGTATTTTCTACTACACATTAGTTGTTATTTTTCGCTGGTGTCTTCTTATTTCAATACAATTTTATTGCTGGAAGCACCAATATTAGTTATTTTACAATCTAAACCCATGTGTTGATTATATAAAAATGTTAGGAGAGAAAAATAAAATCCAGCAAAAGATGAAGACCAGTAAGACAATATGTGTACATAAACCATAGTCCAGACTAGGATGAGACCTACTGAAACAGTCTAACATAAAATTAGGAACTAATAAGCTAAGTCCATAGCATATCAGCAGCTAGGCCTATCCAGCAGGCAAAAAAAAAAATAAGAGTGGAGTTATGTCTACTAGTATTTTGGAAATACAGAATCATTTAGACTAGAAAAGAAATTTATGGTCAAGGCATCCAACCAGTAACCTAACATTGTTACACCCACCACTAATCCCTACATGCCACATATACATGGCTTTTAAATACTGCCAGGGATGGCAACACCCCCACTTCTCTGAGTAGCCTGTTCCAGTGCCTGACAAGAAATTCTTTCTAATGCCAAATCTAAATGTTAAAAACCAAATTGCCAAAAATAACTTGAAATTCAAGACCATTATCAGTTTATGCAAAATGCACTATACCAGAAAGAGTTCATCTTTCTTAAAAGCAGAAAAATTTCAACTGTCTTTCACGGGTTGTGCACAGCTTTTAAAATGCTGACAGTGTTTCTCGAATTTCCAAACAAAATCAAACAATTACCAAAAACCTTTGTGCAAGAAGAAAAGAAGAACAAGATGTTATTAAAACACTTGAAAAAACCATAATCCTTCTCTAATCAAATTAAGTTACTAGTGTAAGCATTCTTCTCAAAACCAAAACTGACCCTGCTGCATGCAAACAGTAACTAACTGGATTATGGTGCACTACAGTCATTTTAAAAGAAAAGTAACACAAAACCTGAACTGCACACCAGATAATTAGTAACTCAAATGACTTTGCATCAGTATCCAAGTCTTTGCTCAGTACAAGTGCTAAAAATATGTTCACTTTCAGCTCAGAATTAAGTTAAATGATAAACACTAAGCACCATATTAACTGGGTTACTAAGTAAAGAAAAAAGTACAACCCCTAATTTCATGCTATCACCTTACATATTTAGTATACTGAACTTCTATCTATCAGTGGGAAAGACTATAAAAAGAGTGCACTTGTTTCATGTCCTCAGAATAAAAGACACCATCTCCCAAAAATGTCTTGCAAAGCCATCTGAAGAGTTACAATGTGTGTAGCCTGTGAAACAGGCATGACTCGCTGCTTCTTCTCAGGCAGAAACAGAATTAAAAATAAAAATGTTTTCAGATTTGGATGAACTGCTGCAAGCTTCCAAAAAGCATGAGGATCTACACAGAAGCCAGATTCAGAGTAATTTCAACACCTAAAAAATTCTTGTGTTTACATTGGTAAGTTGGAGGGGAAAGCAAACAAACAAACACACAAAAAACAATCTACAAAGCCAGACTAAACCTCTCTAAACAATAGCAAATAAAATGTGATTTTGTTTTAATTATTTCAAAAGACATTAAATCAGTAGTCTTTCCAGCCTAAATGACACTACTTTCACAGAATCAATTAGGCTGCAAACAACCTCTGAGATCAAGTCCAACCTAAGACCAAACACTACTGTGTCAGGTGGTCCATGGCACTGAATGCTGCACCCAGTCTTTCCTTAAACACCTTCAGGGACAGTGACTCTACCACCTCCTTGGGCAGCCCATTCCAATGCCCAATCACTCTTTCTGTGAAGAATTTCTTCCTAATGTCCAACCTACACTTCTCCTGGCACAACTTAAGCCTGTGTCATCTTGTCCTGTCACTGGCTGCCTGTGAGAAGAGACCAACCCCCACCTGGCTACAGCCTACTTTCAGGCATAGACAATCATAAGGTCACCCCTCAGTCTCCTTTCCTCCAGGCAAAACAAGACCAGCTCCCTCAGCCACTCCTCACAGGACTTGCATCCAGTCCCTTCACCAGCCTTGCTGCCTTTCAGTATAAGGAAATCTTTGAATCATAGTAACAGGAATAAACCACTGTATCTACTCCAATTTTAGAGTAATTTTAATTCAAATTGCTCAACTGATCAGAAATATGGAGAGCAGAAATGACATGATAACAGTATCTGAGCATTTTTATATATTCAATACAGAATTCACCGTGTATTTTATACTAAACTACCATAAATCACTAAGAAATTAGTCTAAAGGCTACAAAATCATTACAGCAGAGAGAAGACCCAATAGAACAAAGTGCTCATAGTATTCTACCTGAAAACACTGAGAAATCTTGAGTCAAGCAAACAGTCAAAAGTTTCTTATGCTGATTGATGACTTCATGAGCTATGTTTAGTTAATTTTGCTTACCTATTTAAAGTCTTGGATCCGCTTATGAGCATGCTTCCTTAACTTTCCCCTTTACTGCCCTGAATACAAAACCACAGAGGTAGCTGTTGGGTTTTCTGCTTATTTTTTTATATATTAGAAGAGCTGAGACCCTTGGGCTTCCATATGAATCTAAGAAGCACTATCAAACACCATGAGACTCCCTACAAGCAGAGGTGTCTGCTTTTTGTCCTACCATGTAGATTTGTATACATTTTGGGTCCCAGCTGGGAAACAGTTTGAGGCATCCCAAGAACATGGAATAGCACACAACTTTCAGACTAATACTTCTGAACACAGCTTTCCTCCGTTACAAAATAAAAGCCAAAAAAATGGAAAACCGCAGCAATAGATATTGAATTGTTCCTAATGAACAAATGTGTACTCTAAATATGTACAATAAGAGGGAAATCTTCACATCCCTCCCATAGTTTTTGCTCAGTATATAGCATGTACTGAGCCTCTGACAACTGAATTTCTACCTAAACTTAGCAAAACCTCCCTTCAGTAATATAAATACAAAATACGAAGTTCCAACAAACATTCCTAATGAGAACACACTCAGGTACAAACGATCTCTTTTAACTAAACAAGCAGTTCAATTTAACCTGTAACTACAGGCTACTTTTAAGTTGTCCAAAGAGCAAAATCAGCCACAAATTTGTACTCATGTCAGTGAAATTGTCACTCCTTACATAACTAAGTTCTGCAACTCTTCCATCTGTGCTAAAAGAACAGTAGATGAAACAACATTAAAAAACCTCATCCTAACTGTAAAATAAAACACTTCTTTGCAATAAGGAATACTGAATGACCACTAAACAAACTTCAAAGAAACAGCTACATAGAACACGCTAAAAGGTGTCCATTAAATGATAAACAAATAACAACAACCACAACCACAAAATACAAACCAAAGCCTTCACAAATCCTACGGAAGTAAGTGAAAAGTTATTGGAATTTCCAAAACTGAGAAACAATCATATTTCAATACATGCTGTTAATTTCTGATGATGACAAACTGATATTTAAAGTTACTACTGCAAATTAAAGTTACTACTGCACAGAACTATAAAGAAATACTGCAATTATATCAACAGATATGCTAAATTAAATCATATATGCCTTTCACTATGCACCCAATATGTACTTTAACTTCTCTAAATGCATACAAAACTAAGCAATGTCCTGCCTAAGTGTACTTCTGCCAAAAGAATAAGGATGAAAATGCATCTTCAAATAATGATACTAGTAAAGAAAAGAACCCAATTAAACAAAAAAAAAAAAAAAACCAAAAAAACCCCAAAAAAAAACCACTTAGTCCAAAGTTAAAAATATGAGAACTTTATTTCTCAAAAGGAAAGTTTACACAGAAATGTACAATATTTTTCATTATGACAACAAAATATTACAAAGAAATTAGTAAAAGAATATTCAGTTACCATATGTGAATTTCTTCTCTTTAACATGCCAAACCTTTTAATGGCTATTTCATTTAAATCTAAGTAATATGATTAATTAAGCATTTTGTATAATGGAATGAGTAAGAGTTAGAAATTATTAAGGTTTAAGATGAAAATAAGTTTAAACAGCCTTTTTATGCTCTTGGCAGAATTCATGGACTTGGTAAAGCTTTTCCCTGCATGGCCCTGGGAGCCAAACAATTTCCATGGAAAAAAGACTGCTTACTTACACTATCTGATGCTGGCACAGAAAAACACTGTAGCTGTCAAGGCCTGGGATGGATCAATCTTCAGCTTACCCAAAGAACATTTAGCCTACTCAAGTGCATGTTAACAGCTCAAGAGGTCAGCAAGAGTGTACCATGAACAGCTGAGATCTTATATAAAGGCAGAATACAGATGTCATTTGAAAGCTAGCAAAAATTACTCATTATTTAGAACATATCTAATGTCAGACAAAGATGCTCACCCCGCAATCAAGTTTGCATGCAAGAACACAAACACTCTGAAAAAAGAAAAGAGCACATTGTGTATTCCCCGAAAAGTGTCATTTTTCCGCTCAGCTACAGTGAAAGTGTTTGTAGTTCATCATACTGAAAAAGAAATGCAGACTACCCTAGGCTTTAAATGTGTTCTTTGCAAAGTAAACTGGATTTTTTCTTACTGATTTTTAACAGGAGCAAGCTCAGAAACACTGAAAAACCTAAGAATGCCTCTGATTTACAAGAAGGGAAAGAAAAATACCCTTATTCAAAACATTTTATCTTCCTTTTGGAAGGGAATTCCAAGCATAACTATTTCACTGGATATTTGATATCATAAATACCTAAAACTATATCAATATTGCAGTTATTTGTCTAATGGAAACATAGAACCATTGAATCTTTTGAATATTTTGATACAGCTTTATCAAAGAGAATTAGCAGGCATCTTTTTTTTTTTAATTAATTATACTAGATTTACTAAAGCAAAACTTGTAAATTAGTAGTGAAACAAGTATCAAAAGCATAAGCAGTATCTTTTTTCTTTTTTAATGTCTCAGAAACTATATACTTATAACAGTTTGGTTTTTACAAGTAAGTTTAGGTTTTTTGTATAGATGTATATCATGCACTGTGTTGAGAACAAGGATACACTGAAAAACTTCCCCCCTTTAACACAAATTAATCCATCAAGCATCTCAAGTTACCTGCAATTTGAAATCAGTACTGTTTTTGATGTTTCACTGTATTTATTTCTAAGCATGTGTATTACTATTAAGTGTTCCTATCATACCTTAAATCTTAACAGTATTAAAAATTATTATTCACTTATTCATATTCTCAAATATAAAAGACAATACTCTCAGAGCAGAAAAACAAAACATAAACCCCAACCTCTTCACACTCAACCCAAACAGCCTCTTCCGGACCCCCGTCTCTCCAATCATCACTACAAAAATATAGGACATGCACTATCATTTTAGTTCTTTAATCAGTCCATATCCCCAGGTGGGAAAATAAAGCACTTGGGAGGACAGAGGGAGCTATTGGTTTACTGTTTATTTTTAATAAGAGCCCTATAATAATTACATACCCATAATTTTCTGTGCTATGAATTGATTATTTCAAAACACAGGATTGTCAGGCTGGAAAAATTTGTATGGAAATCAAAATACTACATGGCATTGGGCATGAGGGGGGAATGCACAAAATAACCTGGTTGGTTGGTATAAGCACTGAAAAACCTGCAAGAAAATTTTGTCTATGGATTTTTCTGGGCTCCCCAAACATCTAGGATAGACTAGTGCACTTCCAACTAAACAACTGAAATCTTTTATCAAGCTGACATATACACTTCACATGCAAGTGACAAGACTTGTTTATTTCTCGATGTCTCGCGAGATTTTTAAACTTACACTGCTGCATACTGTCAGTTCGGACTCTTTTGACATACTGTGCCAGTGCTTCTTTGTGTTTTCCAGTCACATATTACATTCCTAAATAAGAGGTATTCTCTTTACAACCATATCCTGCTGAGTAGTCACAACAAAAATACTCTTACTCTTTAGAAAATCTATCTGTGAGGTGCTGTGCTTTTCAACAACCTAAAAAGTCACCAGGAGACTGATCAGTAACTCACAAGATGACTTAGAACCTTAGATGTATCAGGCTCTTAAAATAATACTGTTATTTTCAATCTCACAGAAGTCAGTCACAGACTGCACTGTTAACATCTAATTATCAGGAAGAAATTTGTAAGAGGGCTGTAGGTGACTTGACCAGACTGACTGCTTTTTTTTAACAGACATCATCAGTAAACAAGAGTATTTTCCTCTGTCCCCTCAATTCCTAAATGTTGCAGTATAAGCGAGACACAATCAACATATAAACGGATTATAGTAAAAAAAAAAAGTTTCATGTATATTTCACGCATACTTTTCTATTCAATGAAATTACTGTTATACTGTCTCTCTGTTATATACTGTTATATTGGTAGTTCTCACAAACAAATATTTGATTCAAAAACAGACAATGTAGTATACTGCTTAACTTACTTGTGGGTAAGTATACACCCACATACACCCTTCAAACACACACTCCTTTAGAAACTGAATCCTTACTCATAACTCTGCTGAACGCAAACATGTACAATAAAAATAATATAGTGTCATTGTTACGATGTTGATGCCCTAATAGTGCTCTAAGCAAAAATACCACCCAAATTATATTAAAGATTCTGTCCTCACACATGATTTAATCAGCATACTCTCAGATTAGTTCATCAACATAACAAAAAGACAGCAATGCACTTAACTGAGTAATTTCATTATATATTCTTAATTGGCATAAATAACTGACTTACTGTGGCATCAACTGGCAAGAAATACAAGGTACTCCTTGGTCATGGCATAGTAAAAAAATTCACATCACTGAAGGCAGATCAGTACCATCACAGGAGGTAGGGACAAAAATAAACATTAATTCACTTGTAGACAGAACTTACTAGATAGACACGGACCCATCACACACAATGCCACACTCACTGAATAGCAAAAAGGAAATTTCTTCTTCAGTGAGCACACAGTTTCCCTTCATTCACTAGAACAGCCTTCTACCAGCAGTTACTTTTTTTTTTGAGTACTCAATATTGGAGGCACTTGATGAATGTAGGAAATATTTTCAAAAAGGAGAAAATGTGAGAAATCAAAAGCTTTCTTTTAATTCCTTTCTACATCAAGGATAAGATAAGCGAACTGCCAGCTTTTATTTCAAGCTATAACGTTTAAAACTAAATCAATTAAAACTAATTGCAGTCATAGAAGTAATACACAGAAGATGCACAGAATTGGGTGGGACCTGAATTTTCCAAGTCACATAATTGCTTTCTGTAAGCACTACAATTCAGAGTTATTGTAACAATTCTATCACTTACTTGAGTACAGGATCATTTAAAAGCTTCAGCACAGATGTCAGAGTTAGTTTTCTTTAAATGTAATGCTCTGGATCAATAGAATCATAATGCACCTGTGATTTTTAATCCATTCAAGAATACAGGAATGCATAAATAATTTTATTTTACAGACAATATAACCATATTCATGCATTTGGGTATATTCCCTCTGTATTACCACAAGTAGCCAAGTGCAATTTGGGTCCATTATTTCAACTGCGCCTGAAATGGCATTGTTGTATTTTCCAAATCCTGTGGACAAAAATTGTGGACAAATAGGAGTATACTTTTTAAGCTGTGAGCTAAACTTCATGTAGTTGAAACAGTGCACTCTCCATAACAGCAAAGGACAAGAACACTATCTGAAGTCATTCTTCAAGAACAGCCTACCTCCTTCCCAAACCAAAATAGTTAGATGGGAAAAACAGACCATTTACACCCAGTCTTTCTCCTCCATGTTAAATCTGTAACAACATGGTAAACATAGACAAAGTGTGTTCTAGAGGCCTTCTCACTGCATTTGGAAAAATTACAAGAGCCTAAATCTCTGCACATAAAATGAAATTTCCTTCACTGACAAAAGCAGTGGTTTGTTGTTCCCATAAAAGGTATTTTTTGCATTCATGTCTATCTGACAGCAGACAGACAAGTCCCCAGTGACTGGAGGAAAGGGAATTTCATGTGTTTTTAAAAAAAGAGTAAAAAAGATCATGGGAACCACCAATCTGCAAGCATTATCATATTGCCCAGTAAAATCATGAAATAGGTCCTTCTGAGGCTGCATGTCTTAGGTTATGATATAACATGTAACCAAAAGTATGTATTTTATTACCATCTTCATAAGCTGTTAAAACAGGTGTGTCAGTATTCCTTACCTCATCCATGACTCATCCCTGATATCTCCCTCCAGGGGCTTTCTCTGCTAATGGGCCATCAAGCCCTGCTGCATGACTGATAAAATTACATAATTCCATTGTGAGACACACTGCCCAGGGGGATGAACCAAATATTCCTACCTGGATATAATCTGGGTTTGGAACACCATGGGCAGCCCTATGTACTGTATTCCCAGAGGACCAGAGCTACATAACCATCACTGGACCTTTAAAGAAAGACCAGACTCTTCTACAGGATCACCACTTCAACAGAACCACGTCTACCATTTAATAGGACTGCTATCACCACACTGACCAGCAGGCTGTATCCTGACTCTGACACTGTTTCAATTGCCCGTATTTTAATTTTCCTATTAAACCGTAGTTCTGACTTGGAATGTCTCACTGGCTTGCTTTCAAACCAGTACACTACGACAAGCATGGATGACAAGAGAGTACTTAGATACAGGCAACATACCTCACCAAGGGCAAATCATGCCTGTGATTACATCAGTGGATAAATGAAGGGCTATGGATGTCAACTACCTCCATTTCCATAAAGCCTTTGATACAGTCCTCCACGCAGCATTCTTGCCATTTATTTGGAGAATGAATGGGTTTGATGGATGCACTATTAGATGAGTACAGGTTTATGTCCCTATCCAGAGGGTTACACTTAACAACTCTGTGTCCACACGGAAACAAATCGTAAATGGTGCTCCTTCAGGGTTTATAATGAAACCAGTACTGTTTACTATCTTCCTAATTAAATTTTCATGATATAAACAGTACCAAGCTGAGCACTGCAGTTTCTACATCAGTAGGAAGGGATGCCATCCAGAGGGAATGATATCGACAGGCTTGAAAATCTCAAAGGTGAAACAAAGCAAAGTGAAAGGTCTTGCATCTGGGTTTGGCAAAGCCCAATATCAATACAGACTGTGGGATGAATTGATTGAGAGGAGTACTGTGGAAAAGCACTTGCATGAACTGCTGGGCAAAATGCTGTACATGAGCCAGCAGCATGCACTTGCACACCAGAAAGCCAACTGTATCCTAGGCCCACCCCAGGTCACAGGAGACAATTCTTCCTCTCTTTTCTGCTGCTGTGAGACCCTACCTGGAGTACTCTGTCCAGTTCTGTGGATCTCAGCACCAGAAAGACATGGCCATATCAGTACAGGTCCGTAGTAGGGCCAGAAAACTGATCAGAGGCATGGAACACCTTTCCTGTGTAAAAAAGGATTAAATAGTTGAGTTTGTGCTGCCTGGAAAATGCATACAAGGGTCCTGATTGCCGCCTTTCAATACCTAAAGAGCACATGTAAGAAAAACAGACTTTACCAATGTATCAAGTAAAAGGAAAATGTTTAACAATCTTAAATTGTAACCTTTTCAATTCAGAAATATTTAAATTTGGATTAAGTATAGATTCCGATGGAATATAAGGAAAGTGGAAATCAAGGTGTTGTGGCAACAGAAGAAGATTGCATGTCCCGCATCACTGAAGTGTTCAAAGACATGTTCGGTTGGGTTTTAAGGAACATGACCTACTGAAAGACATTCCTGGGAGGTGATTCTTCTTGCTAGGAAGGCAGGACTAAATGAACAACTGTAATCTCTACACCAAATTTTAAATTCCCACTGACATGCTGGGCCAATCTGAAATATTCACACACAGACATACTGTGAATAGGGAACAACTTTATGAAGCGCAAAAATATACATTTTTTAAAAAATCTCACTTTTAGTTCATCTTCAGTTTTACTTCTGTATTCTAAACCAGTATTTTTCACAAGGAATACCAGATATGAAATAAAACTTCACTACACTTAACTAAAATTTGCAAGAAGTAAAATAAAGTAGAAGAAAGGAAACATAGGTATTCAACATCACTTCTTCTGTACATAATACAGAAAGAGTAAGGCCTTTATTAACAGCACCTGTACTAATCAGATTCATGTGATTTACATTCTTTATGGCAAAATATGAGTATAAAATAACAAAAAAAACCACCCTAAGCACTAAACAGCTGAAATCCCTAGGCACCAATAAATATGTGGTCTTGACTTAATCACTAATAAAAAAAATTAGCATTTAATGAATGGAAGAACTAAACACTTTGCTCCATTTCAAAACAACAGTTTGGGTATCAACTATTTATCTAGAAGAAATACTGACACAGGCAAATCGTCACACTGGTAGTTTACAAAAAATTCAATTTTGGTCACAAAGTTGGATGGACAAGAACAAAGTCAATGTAAAAATACATCACTATGGAAGAACTATATTTTAGTGCTCTGTTTTTTTGAGGTTTTAAAATTTATTGTTACTTTTAATTCCCAGATATTGATTTAAAAACATTTCTAATATGTATCATCAACATGCATCTGCAATATCTAGTCACCTATTATGAAGCAACACAATGTCTTGGTGTGGAAGTTAATGTTTTTTTCATGTTTACTTGTAAATAAAGGAGGAGGGTGTTAAAACTACACATAAATCAATAGTATCATGGCTACATTATTTTCAATGGATGTGCTGGATATTAAATTGGTCCAGAATGAATGAATAAATGCACCCGTTTTCCACAGCTAATAAAATGTTCTCTGTTATCAGCGCTAATGATGGCAAATAGAATGTTTTAGAACCCTATCTGACACAGAAAGTGATCAAAACTAGACAGTTCCACTGCCCACAAAGAACTGTTATTTTTCTTCAAGCACACTATAAAACATGACATGAAGACCAAAATGGATTTACACATTGCTTTTCATGACAAGCAGGAAACACAGCATGAAACAAGGCAAGAAGCAATAGAAATCCCTGCCACTCCACTTCCCACAAAGTAGCAGCCACTTTTCTTACTCTTTTAGCCAAAAAATGCCAACAGATACACATAGTCATTCTTCAAGATTTCTTTCCAAACCCTGGTAAAAAAGAAAAGCAAAAGCAGCAGCACCTACTGGAAGATCTCTTTATTCTCCATTTATAGTTAGCACCTCCTGACAAAAGTGTTGAAATGCTACCAGTGAATTTGTTGCAGCAGAACCTTTAAGAGATTACTGATCAGTTCCTAACTTTTTGACTCACGGCTGCTCTTTACTTTTGTCTGCCCCGGTCAGCTCCCGAATGCCCGGCTTGGGCTTCTCAGCTTTTCGTCGGGGCCGGGGCTCGCCGCAGTTTCCGGGCGCTTTTGCTGTCGCGCTCCAGGGTGGGCTGTTGGCCGCGCTTTGCCGTCGGCGCGAGGGAAGAAACAAAGAGGCAGGGAATTCGTCCAAATCCATCCGCGTGGCGGCTGGATGCTTTATTGGCTGCGAGAGCTGCGATGGAAAGGCTGCAGCTAATCCCAGCTTCGCACGGACGCAAATGGCCTCGAGCATGCCGAGGAGTGGGATCAAATAGGGAAGGGACAGGGTGGACGGGGAGCCCTCCCGCCCAATGGGTACAGACATCGCGGTGATGACGTGTACTACAGCGACCAATGGGAACACGGCAGGGGCGGACACTAGACTTTGGGGTGAGTGGGACCACGAGAACGGGAAGATAGGCACGGAAACCACAGGAGTAGGGGAAAACCCGGAGGATGCACGAGGGTACAAAGAACTGGAAAACTAACAAAGAAAAAACCCATAATGTGAACTCAAACCTGGGATGCAACATTGACTAGTGGTAAACTATCTGTTTTTAGTGGATAAGCTGCATTTGTAAATTGAAAACAATACATAGTATGGTTTCTTTGACTAGACAGTATATTTGACAAATCAGTATGACTGGCAGCAGTCAGACTAAACTGACTGCTGCCAGTTGGTTGACTGTACTTTTTGGGCTGTGCAGAGTACCACGCAATGGCGTACTAAATTCCTAATACAGTAGAAGATTAGGCATTATAACTATTATTGACAGAAAAGGCATATATGCTACAGAAGATAACACTAACAAAACCTCTCTAAAAATAATACATGTATTTTTATGCAGGTAAAAGAAAAAAAAAAGATAAAGAGTAGTTCAGTTTTGGTAGAACCATGAAATTAGAAAAGAATGTCCTCAAGCAAGGAAAATACAGCATCATTTTAGCAGAAAGATATGCCATATTACCACTGAAATCAAAAAGCTGCAATGAGTAAAATGAAGACTGATGGTATCTTGATTTTTTTGAAACTAATAATTGGTAAATTGTTAAGACACTTGTTTGAGTTTGAAACAGCGTTTTTGAGGAATTTTGATGATCCTAGGATGGTAAATATAAAATTAAGCTAAACAAATCTAACTTGTCATGTGAGTATCACCAATAGCATAAATAAAACCAGAGGACAATGTTTCTTCTTCCAACTTTTTGTTTTACCATCAATATAGGACACTCTGTTCAACATGGAAGATCCAGTCCAGAATCACTGAAATTAAAAATAATTACAAAATGTCTTATTGCAGACACAATAATAATTTTCACAAAACAGCATACTACAGAGGTACACCTCCTTAGCTTTATACAAGGCTTTTCTGTAGACAATCTGGGAGTTTTGGACTATTTTCTTAATTTGGCTTTCTCATTTTTGCAAATTCCACCACAGAATTATACGTCAATGTCAGTTTTCACAGAGTGACTGCAAGAAAACTGTACTTTTAACAGGCCCTACTCCAAGATCTTGCTTATTACTAGCGATATTCCTACAATTGTTTGAGTACTATTAAAGGACTAGCCAACCTGAGCTGCAGAAGTCAAGACTTAGTAGTAGAACCTCAGCTTTAGAAAGTAATGAAAAAAGGAACACACACATAAAAAAGCAAGAAATATTAACTTCAAGAGTATGACTCTTGTAGACACCTTTACTTTGGGGGAATTGTTACTGTAAAAAAAAAATCAAAATAAATGTGAATAAGAACCAATAAGAGCCTTGTTTTGAACACAAAGGCCACCACCCTGCATGACTAGAAGAGTCAGGTTCTTCAGGATTCTGCCACAGAAAAGAAACAATATCCAGAAGTAGATGCCTGGAATACCTACCTGAGGTGAGAGAAAAGTTAGCATGCACAGTACTTCCACTAAGACTCAGGAGCTTCACTAGCCAAAGAAGACTCCCATGTATTTAGCCAACAGACCCCTACAACAGGCCCCAGTACCCAGAAAAGATTTCACTTCAGGAGTGCAGAAGACAGTGAATATAAAGTCCAAGACGGTGTGTAGAAGAGAAACATAGCATAATTTACTCAGATGCTAAATCACTTTTGGATACATACATCTTTTGCTAAAACTGTTCCGTTTAGAACCAATTAAAACTTTAGCCTCAATCATTTGATAAATGTCTTTTTTTCTTTGGGGGGAAAAACATCCAAAAGGCTAATACCTCAACCAATACTTAAGACTAATCCTTTAGTTCTGATGCACCCTTAAACTATTAAACTAGATTTCAGCTGGGAAGGTTTTTTTGGAAATGCAGTTTATGAGCATGTGAAGGAAATGGAAAAGGAAATGGAAAAGACTTGGGCAATTTTATCCAGTTGCTGGATGAACAGTTAACATGCACTCACATCTTTTATAAAGGCACTTCTATAATTTTCTATCCAAAATGCCTGCTAAGGCAGTCTATGAAAGACACAACCCTAACCAAAAGCATAGAAAAGAAGACAAAGAAAACCTTAATTGAAACTGCAACACTTTTACTGTGATACACCTCCACAGGTTGTCCTGAGAGGCTGTAGTCTCCAGGAATGGAAATACTCAAAACTTAACTAGGCACTGTCCTAGGCAATCTGTTCTAGGGTAGGGCGCAATAGATGGTCTCAAGAATTCAGTTCCAAACTAAATGGTTTCACAATTCTGATTAACAAGGCCTGCAAATATTAGGAGAGAGAACAGAAACAGAAAAAGTTCTTAGATCTAAAGGAAATTAAGCAAACCACAACAAATGAAATTAAATAATGCTAAAAAAATTAGCTGGTCAGCAACAACATTATATTTCATCTGAAAAGATGCTAGAAGAACACAATATTAACATTACCCATATATATTTATGCTTTCAAATTACTTGTCTTTACACAAAGTTTTCATGTGAAATATTACTTTAAAATGGATTAACCATCTACAAAAAATTTCATCAGTTGACTTTCAAACCACCTGAAGAATTTTACTGAAGTCCATTCAGTAAATCAGGCCATTTAAATTCCCATTCAATTTCAGAATATCTTCACAAAACTTCTTTACAAAGTTAATCGCCTTAGAGAAATGCTGTGCTGAAAAAGCTGCCTAATTGATGAGGCTATCACCTCTTTTATGTACTAAAATCTGGCTTCCCCCTACTGTATGTAACATACACATGCTTAAACCTGTCAAATGTATTGATGGATTAGTACAATAGTAAAGCATGTAGATGTCTACCCTGTAGTACTTTCAGAGAATCTCTATTTAAGATATTGCTGCTTCACTTTCTTTTTTATTTTATTAATAATCCGAAATATATCCTGAACACATGCATCCCCTTTTATTAGAAGGATGGTATCTATTGGATTCTACCTAGAGCTGGAGAGATTACTGACTAAGGTCAGTTCAAAAACTGTAACTAGCTTCCTGTTCTTTTTTTGTCTGCTTTCCTCAATAAAAGATATCTGATCTGATAAACGACAAAGATCTAAGAATGGCAAGATAATATGCAAGCAACTTAAAATAAATACATTTCAAAATACTTTGTTTGCTGACTCCAACACCTGTGGAATGCGTTCATCAAGTAACAAGTACAAATGCACACGTAACTGAAATTAATCTAAAGGGGAAATCAGGCGCTTAACTACAATTTGTGCACATCAAGTTATCAAAGCCGTTAGAAATTCAGATTTGTACTGTTTCTTCAAAGTTTCTACATATAATGCTCTTCAAAAATACTACATGCTACAAGGTTTTAGTAATACATATTTTATGTTCAACTAGCAAACGAACAGAGCACAAGGCTTCCTTCTGCCTCCACCAAATTTTGTCTGATAGTGCACATCTGCATACTAGGAATAGTAAACTATATCTTTATAGAGAGTTTCCTTAACTTCTCTCACAAGACATTGAAGATATCCCCTAAACATCTAGCATTGTTCAGCATTTTCAAACAGGATTTTCACTTGACAGCTCCTTCTCCCCACGGATCTCCTACGCAACATGATTTCTCAGGAAGTCTTGGATTCTACCCACGGCGGGAATCCAACGCCAATTGTCACGTGTATCAATGCTGCTTGAGGCAGGAAACCTCTACTAACTTTCAGGTAGATGCTTTCTTCTGATGGCTTCATCAACCCAGACCTTCATAGCTTTAACCAGACCACATCCCACGTGAAAATACTGTTTTGGCTACCTGCAGCATTAGGTGTCACCTTCCTCTCTGCCATACACCTTCGGTGTAATCCATGTGTTTGGCAGAGAATTTTCGCTGATTTCTAGAACAAGACCTCACATTACAAATGCTTTTTATATTTTTTAGTAAATACACCTAACTATCAGCGGTGAATGACAATTGGAGAAATGATGAACGACCAACTTCCTATGAAGGGAAGCCACAGGGCAAGACGCAGAAGAGGAACTTTTGAAAGTACGCCCATAATTACTCACTAAGCCCTCCCTTCCCAGAAACAGCTCGGGTATATTTAATCCTGATGCAAGGTTGGGGGAGAGATGAAATTACCTCCAAAGGTTCCTTCAAGACTTAAAATTCTCTAAAATCCCTCTGCTGATCATTTCCCCCCGAAGTTACGCAAAGCAGTACCTCGGGACTTTCACTATTTCAATTCAAGCGAACCGTGGCTTCTGGAAGGGTGAACAAAACAGCTTCAGGACAGATGGTTTAATCCAGGGCAAGGACCCAAGCCTGATTTAATTCACGTCCCGGAGGCGCCGGGCGCCCGCGGCCCTGCTGCTCCTCCTTGCTCGCCAGGAGCGAGACGCAAACCCGCGGTCCCAAACGGGACGCGCCCGCCCGGCCCCGGCCGGCCCTCACCCCGCGCTCAGGTACCTGGCAGTGGCTCAGCTGCTCCGCCAGACCCCGCAGCTCTTCCTCCAGCTCTGCCACCCGCTGCGTCGCCGCCTCCGAGCCCCCAGAAGCCATCGCCGAAAGCCTCTCGCCTGTTCTCCTGCGAAGACGGCGAGGGGAGAGGAGGACCCGCGCCCGGCGGAGCGGGCTCAGGCAGCCCCCGCCCGCCCGCGCCTGGGGGAAAAGGGGGAGAATCGGCGCTGTGAACCACACAAATGAAAACTTTCCGCCGCACTCACGGAGCGGGCGAGCGCCGGAAACCGTAGGGAAGAAAGAAGACGCGGTGCAATGACGTCACAGCTCCACCGCTACTCCGGCGAGGAGAAGGGGCGAGGGGCACGTTTGAATTCGCCCGCCCGAGGCGCGGCGCCGCGCATGCGCTGTGCCGGAGTGGGCGGGGGTTGCGGGAGGTGAGGGGCGGCCGAGGACCGGCGCCTCGGGAGGGCAGAGCTGCCGACGTCTGCTCTCGGCCACGGGCGCCTGCCGCCTTCTTCTTCAAGGGCTAGGAGCACCTTTGCCCAGCCAAGGTGCTGATCGAGGGATGTTGGAAATCCTGGGAATCCAGCGGATCCCTGCCCTTCCTCAGCCGTAGGAGCACTTGTATCCCGCCTCTTTTGGATCCTAGATGTTTACATGTGAACCGTACAGGTCAGACTCACAGAATGGGAAGTTACCTCAGTGGACAATCGGGTCCAACCTCCCTGTTCAAGCAGGGTGATCCCGGAGCACATGTTACAGGATCGTTCTTGAATATCCCCATCAAGCGAGACTTCCACAGCCTCTCTGGAAAATCTCGTACTCTGGAAAATCCAGTACTCGATCACTACACAATAAAGTTCCTCCTCATGATCAGGTGGAGCTTCCTGTCCATCTGTTTTTGCCCATTGCCTCTTGTCCTTTCGCTTGGAGGACAGGATTGAACAGAGCCTGGATCCATCGCTGACGCACTCCCTTCAGATACGCACAGACATTGATGGGGTAACGATATGTTTCTGGGTGTTCTGCAAGGTGCTGAGGCTCCAGCGTATCTGAGTCAGATGTCTCATGCCTTTTCCTCTTTGTTTGCCTTTTTTTTTTCCTCTGAATTAAATACGAATAATTGCAAGAGAAGAGTCAGAGACCTGGACTTAGATTAGGTCTTGATAGTGTTTTAGGTTGCACGAGCACACGTGTTTCTCAGAAGTTTTTCAGATTTATCACTTCCAGAGTTGGGATTTCAGAGCCTACAACTGAAAGCAAAGGGAGACTGCAAAAATCTAACCATTACAAATATGGCAAATATTTCAGCTGGTTCCACTATGTAAATGTATTCTGTTTTACATACAAATATACAGAGTACTTGGTTTTGTAATAAAGGGTTTAATACCATTGCCAAAGCAAATCACTGTGTAGCCTACATGTGTGGTTGCACTCTGCGACCACAGAGCAGAGATTCACCGGCCAGCACATTCCCGGTGGCCAGGCGGCACTCACAAAAGTGGCTACCCCCAATCTCTGCCAAAACCGCCTAGGGTGGTGGTGATTGCTGCAGCGTGGGTGACACAGTAGAGACATGACACAAGGAGTCCAAGGCAAAGGAAAAAGGAAGGATCTCTTGACTGAGTTTCCAAGAAAGGTTTATTCCCCAAAGGGGTCAGGAACAAGTGACGAGATCTGTGGTCTGAACAGTGTTTTTAAAGACGGAAGGGTAGAAAGGGTGGAAACATCTCTTAACAAATAAGGGAATCCCAGGGGAGGAATACATCACTGAATGCATCCAATGGGATTTACACAGGGGAGGGAAGAAGTCTTACAAGCCAAATCTCTTTTAAGGTAAAGGTAATTGACAAGGAACATTCTAGAACAAAAGGGGTGTAGCAACTCTGACTGACAAGGGTAGGGGATAGTACAGCTGGGACAGACAAGGACATATAAGGAGGTAAGGGGAGGAACAGGGAGATTGACATAAGGATGGACAGAAAAGTGGCAGGAAAACTGTGGTAAACAGCTTAGGAACAAACCATTGGGGGAACAAAATGGGGTACATGGGAGAAACCACTAGAACTTACTAACGAAAGATATCTAGCTTTCATATTAAAAAAAACAACTGTAAAACGCCAAACTACCACATACATGGGAAGCAAAATGCTCATAAGAAGCATAGACTTTCCCTGAAACAAATGGAGAAAGAAGCTGAAACACAATTGGAATATATTTTAATTTGGAAATTGCATTTCACTAATGTCAGTATCTTACTACAGAAATACTATACCTGTTTTTATAGAGAAGTATGTTTTCTTTTCCTCTCCATTGTAACTTTTGCATGGCTTCTGGAAAAGTTGCCCTGAATGTACAATTGTGACAAGAAATACAACACTGTGTGTGTGTGTGTGTGTGTGTGTATATGTATGTGTGTGTGCATGCAAATAAGCATGAAGGTTTCACATCCTGTGATTTAGGATATGCATTAAAATGTCCATCCTTCCACCTGTGGCCCTAGCAGAAAGATTCCTGCATCCTTGGTGATAGCTGTGCCTGGAAAGTTGATTTTTCATCACGTTGATGTCCAGGAGCCCTTCTCAGAAGTAGAGAGTGGATACTGTACTCAATGCCAAGATTTTTAATGTAATTTTTCAATTAAAATTTTTACTATTACTGCAAGAATTATCTGCACAATTATAAATGTAAACATAAAGGTGGGAGACTGCATATGAGTCTTCTCTGTCCAGTTATACGGAGATTTAAGGAGATTCAACAATTACTGGATCAATACCACATCTCTCCTTAGAACAGCCTTTATAATTTTAATAGTTCATCACTCACTGTGTATTGTGTCATCTCATATTTGTTATCTTGCACTTCCTGTCATTTATCATTGTGTGTTATTAAATGTTCAAATGTTCCTATGACCATCATGTCAAATCTAACATGTTTACATTTTAAACTTTTTCTTTGCTTTTAGGATCTCCTAGTTCTCTTCTACCATAAATTCACTATCCAGTCATGATGTAGCCTTCACTTTTTCCACGTCTCTGTCTGTTAATAACCATCTTTTAAAATTTTTCATCTGTTTCCTAATACTTTTATCATTGTCCTCTTGACCGTTTGTTCCCTATTACACTTGGGTAACAAGAAGCTAACTTTACTTAAAAAACAATGTGCATAGCTTAACTGCTGAACAGCTACAATGACTAAACAGGATTTAAAAACATTTTCCAAGTAAAAGGTCATTCAAAGTTGAGCTGAGAAGATTCAGTTATTACAGGGGCTAGGCTCAAAGCTTGACAGAACACTAAACAACAGACCACAATTGCCTACAACTTTAGAACCTTAAAAAAGAAATTTGTGTATTTACTATTTGTGTAGACACAACATGTTACCACAATAAACAGAAAAGTAACACACCCCCATAGCAAGATACTTACTTTAAGGATACAATATTTTTGCATGTTATTTAACTAACATGACATTTGTTTTCCTGCTATTTCATAAGCTTATTCTTTGTAATATAAAGTTTCTAGTTATTAACCCAAACAGTATTCATGGTAATTCTTAGAATATTTGAGAAAATTTAAAATGTGGAGTTGGCAAGTTTTGGTGAATTGGTAGACATTGACTTGTACTAGAGTATTTTGTACATTATGTTTCTCCCTAATCTTCATATTTTGGAACTCCTGCATTTACAGTTATCAAATCCATGAGATTGTTAGTCTAAATTCTTCCAAAACTATTTTCCTTTAGATTTCACTTTTATAAAATTAAACATCTATTAAAAATACATTGCACAATTGAAACTTATTTGTCATGGCTTTTACTCTCTTACAGTTCCTGGGAATGTTACACAAATGGAAATGCTCCCCAAGTGGCTTTGGTGACAGAAACAAAAAAAATATTTTTTATTTGGTGGGGTTTTTTTTCACTCTTGGGAAATTGCACATCTTTCTTTGAAACATGCTCATATTACAAACATGTTGCATTTACTCCTGATCACATAATTTCTTTTTTTCCCTGATTGTATATTTCTTTTCCTTATCTTAATATGAAATATAAAGTTACTCCATCCATTGTGACAATCCCAATACTTCATTTTAGAGGTAAAGACATGTAAGTACATACTAGAGCATTTTCATTTTCCTTTAAACAAAAAATGTCCTTACTAATCTGATTTGAATTAAAAGTCTTAAATATTATACTAAAGAATTTTCATTTCTCCTTGGATTTTTTATGTTGACTGTTCATGTTTGTCACTAGTAGTTTGCTAGCAAACAGCATCATCAAGCAGGTACTTTCTGAGAGGTGTTTGTCAGCTAAAGTGAACAAAAGAAGTCAAAATTGCTGAAATGATTTCTAGCAGGTTTTGGCAATGTCCTCATAATTTAAGGAATTTGTATGTTTCTCAAGAACACATTACAACCCTAGAAATATGCTCGTTCTTGTTTAGATAATGGAGGTTTTGTGATGTAGGTTTGAGTCTGGGTTGGTTTGGTGGTTTTTGCTTGTATATGCATTCAGGGCTGCGGGGGACATTCTTTCCACTTCTGTGACAGTTGTATATAATAGCATGATTATGGTCATAGGAAGAATTGATATATAAAAGTGGAAAGGTCTGTAAAAAGAAGTAATATCTGATACTGGATCATCTGCCATAACCAAGAGAACAGACAGACCATTTGGTTGTTAGAAAAAAAAAGAAAAGGTGAAAAAAGTATTTGACAAAATTTACACTTCTTGTTTCCAAATGCTTGTAATAAAAGATAACTATTTCAGGCCTCATTTCTACTGTTATAACATATTCATATTGAATTAGCTGATTTTGAAAAAGCAGAGCTGAAAGGGTCAGCATGGAAGCCTAGATTTACTGCTGTACAGGCCTGGAGTTCTACCCCTAGCACTCCATGAAAAGTGTGTTTTCACTCAATGAAAAGAAAGTGCCATCTTATTCTCATAAGCAGAGTGTAAGATAACAGAGGTCTGATTTGCACTTGAAAAGACAAGAGGTAGAACCAAGTAACCTCTAGAATATATCAATTTTATTGCTTTAGTTTACTGCATACTTTTCTACTGCACACTATACCTTTCTTAAAGGCTGGGTAAGCATCAATCAACAGGTTACACTCCCCAGAAGGGCTACATCATGATGCCAGAGGAGTCTATAATATGGCCCTGTTCCACTTACCTTTACCATGGAGAAGGCTTTGATGTTTCCTTGTCTTTTTTAAATGAGGTCACAGATCTTGACACTACACCCTTCAAGACAATGAACAATAAAAGCCACTAATATAAAGTCAGCCGAACAAAGCACAGAAGGAGAAGGTGATTAACAGTCCTGGATGAAATCCCCACCCCATAGCACCTGCCAGAAACGGGAAGCCTTGAGGGAGGGGCAGACAGCTGAAGGTCATTAAGAGGGAGAAGCAGATTCCAGGGTGGCTGTCCTGGCAGAGGCATACTAGGTTTGTGTTGTAGTAACTGAAGAGATGGGTTTAGCTGAGCACTGGGAATTGATTGTTTCTTTGTTAATTTATTTCTTAGTGAAATTGAACCCAGAAAGAAGTTGAGCTTTGACCTTGCATGTGGTGTGTAGCCTGTATCATAGACTAATTGGGGGAGTCACCTGGTAATGGAAGGGTTGCATGGAAAATGAAGAGCTGAGTTTCATCGCCCTGAGAAAGGGTGTGAAGAGTATGTGGCCACCCAGGCTCAGTAAGCCATGATACCCTTGTTAACCCGAGGAGTGGTTGCTGACAGGGGCAACACCATCCATGACCACCCAAACTTTTTAGAGTGCAGGAGACATGGATGAGATTCTCCCTTGCCCTAGGGATTGCAGCTGAGAACATACACCTACACATCCTCTCATTGCAGTCGTGCACATGCATACAACACAAGAGCCATGAACATATGCAAATGCCTCAAAATTACCCATTTTTCATACTAGAAATCAGGTTTGCAACAGTTTGTATGTTATAGTATTGGATGCTGCTGCACAGTGCAATGAAATAAACTGGTTTTCTGACTGGAGACAAAAGTACTGCAATTCATTAAATAAGAAATTCAAATTCAATTAAAAAATTGCAAATCTCTGTCATTCAGAAATAATAAGAGAATTTTAAAAAGAAATTTCAAAGTGAATGTTTCAGGCAAGCTGCAAAATTGATGGAAGTATAGCTTACCTCATTTTACCTGACAGAGGGGGTAAGGTGTATTTAGGCTAAGTCACATCAGAGTGCACAGCACAGCAGTAGCATTGATAAAGCTGCAAATATTAAATAGGGCATAAATCAGAACCCAGCAATGTTTTTGGCTCAGAACAGCGCCAAGACATATGATTTTCAGGTCTCTGTTTAACAGTTCATACTGTGTTAAAAAAATAAACGCCTTAGGAAAATAAATAAATTGAAACAAGGTATAAGCTAGTAGTTTAGTCAAAAACTATTTGCTGCAATTAGAGCACTTTTTCTAGTTTTATCAATGTGCTTAAAATAATGCTATATGTTATTCTGCAGACACTAGCTTTTAAAGAAGAAAAAATACTTGCTCCCACTCCTAGATAAGGAGGTTTTGGCATCTTGTTATGATATTCCTCTTGCCTCAATTACCTTGCTGAGTTCTTTAGCTTGAAATTTTGCGGTAAATGTCTGTTTGTTTTCAGATTTTCAGTTGACCATCACATTTAACCTAGAGTTATTTGCAATCACTTGAATTCAGATAGTACTTCAGATGAACAAGCAAGATTCTATTTTTATTATCTGTGTGCACTGTGGCAGTAGCTAAGAGTTGCTGGGAGGGCACTTTGTGCTGCAGTATTTCATTTGCTTACACTCTTCCCAAAAGCACTGTTTGCTATAAATTCCCAGCCCAAGGGAGTACAGAACAGATACTGCACATTGCATTCTAGGGTGGTACTGCAGACTCAGCCCAACATGAACTCTTCTTGCAGCCTGAACTCCATCATCACAGTGGGATTCAACTGACTCAATTAACCGAGATAGAGCTCGTGTATTTTGGCAGCAATGCAAAGTTGTGCATTTGAACTTTCCTTTCCTTTCCTTTCCTTTCCTACTGTGGCTGATTACTTTGTTAGAGTAACAAAGTGAGACTCCATATCTGTTGATTTAAGTTTTTAGACACAGTTTTAGTCAACCGAGTTGCTTCCTTTAGAGACAGAAAATATTTAAGAATAAATACTACCTAAATATCTGTATTAAAAAATTTTAAAATGAAGCATTGCAATGAAAACAGCATTTAAAATTACCTGGAATCATTTCAAACCAAAAGATAATTCCTGCAGAAATTAAGGGAGTGTTTAATACTGAATTTTGACAAATGTGTTTGTTTTGGTTAGTTTTCTCAGCAGTTGTATCCTATTAATGTGCACAAGATAAGAATTGATTTAAGCCTGTAAAATAATTTCATTATATCTGAAGGCAGACAGCAGAACGGTTTAGAGCACAGCTTTTCATGTTTACTCATTTGTGAGGAAGACCGGCAGTTGTCAAATCTTATTCAGTTTTGAATTTACAAAAAAGCAGAAATAGAATTCTTGGTACACTTTATTTTCAGTTCAAAAGCAAATAAACAATATTCTAATAGAGTATTAGAATAGTTGGCCAAGAATAATTACATTCCTTTTTCTTTTTTTTCCCCAGAAAATGAAACTTAATTATTACCACCTCTCACAAGTCTATTGGAAGATCTCCCTGTTACTTTCCTTAAAACTCCTTCTGGAGTCCTTTGATTACATAAGAATTTCTAGGGTTGTTTCTTGTTATGCTTTTAGCACTTCTATCACACAGTATAAACATATGGCCCAAATAGGACCTAAGAGCTCAAAAACTGAAAAGCAAATATAAATAGCTATTACAAATCACAATTTTATTTTCCCTCTGACCAGTGGTTTTTGGACACTTAGCATAGGTAACACTAGATATCTCTTGAAAATCACAGATTAAAAAAATCTGATTTGGTTGTATGACCCAAACAGTGGTAGAAATATGCTAAATGAAGACTAGTCACGCGTAGTAAAAAATTGATACTAATATTTTTCATTGCTTCAATTGTCTGAACTTACTACAATATGATATATTGAGACTGTGAATGAAACAAAGGAAATACGTAGCCCAGACAGCAATTACATTAGATCATGTGTCGATTTTCCTCCACTTTCTTCAGGAAATGATGTACAGCTACAGGTAGAAGAATATACAGTCTCATGTTGCAAGTTAACTCTACCTTTTCATTATCATCAGTTGAGTCTTTGTATTCCTAGTGAGTGTCAGCTTGATATCTGTCTCCCCTGACCAGTCCTGTATCCTGGCCGTGTAACTCCTGACCACATAATCTGTTTTACAAGTACGCTCAAAATTATCCAATTCCTGAGTTGCTCTGATATTCTGCATGAGCTTTCTGGCAGTATTTTGTGATCTAGAAAACCCTTTGTGTTAGTCAGTCTTTTATCTTTTTTAAGGTATCATTTCTGAGAATCCAACCAAGTTAATTTAGATGTCAGGACTTTGACAAATTACCTCTGAATAATCCAGCAGCAGCTTCAAATACAGTCTTTGCATCCCTGGCTCCCTGTGCATGGCTAAGACTTCCACATAAGATCTTACATGAGGAGCAGAGCAAGCATCAGAAGACAGTAGCTTCTTCAAATGTTGCAGCTTTTTGGATTAGATGGGAATATTTGTATAATTTCCAGGAACATTCAAGAAGATAACTTGGGGTCTGTGAATTCTTATTATCTATGTGCATAATTTTCATTTTGTCTACTGTAAATAGGGTATACTCATCTGGCATATTTGAAGAATCTATCATATGTTGTGCTAAATGGGATTATTCGTATTTTGCAGGTACATTGCAACATTCCTGCTAAATACCTTAAATTTTTAAAAAACAGAATTGGGAAGCTTGGTGCTAATGCCTCAGCTTGCTTAGACACCATTTTAATTTTTTTTTTTTTTTTTGGTGCTAATAATACATAAGCCTGCCAAGTTATGGAGACCCACTTCATTCTGAAACGTCATGTTATGACCATAAACAGAGGAAATGTAGTCTCTTACATGAGGGTCATTCAGCTGGCTACAAGTACTTACCCAATTGCACAGTTTTTATTAGAGGGTGGTTCTGACCTCATGCTTCACAAAAAACTATTCTATTATTCTTGTGACACGCAGCACAGGGTAAATAACTATTATATTGATTTATATTATGGTTGAAATGTTGTTTGTGGGTCCAAGGTCACACCTGCACTCCCCTGACTGACTTCGGGAAGACAAAATTTTCAGTCATTGTCCTTTTCCTATGTCCCGCCATTGTGTAGTGAGAGGCTGACCTTTCTATTTGAAAATACTTTACAAGATAGTAAATACACATAGGAAACAATCTCTGAAATAGAAGGAGGAATTAGAAGGCCTGTATCATCAAATCACACTGTAGAGGCATAAAATAACAACGCTTCAATGCCTGGAGGACACCAATGGAAATAAATATTAAATCTAAAAGACAATATTTATGCAAGAAAATTTCAGTAAAAAATAGTCATTTCCCCCAATAGCTAAAGAAAACCTAGTTATGTAAATATAGTTCTTTGCTCTTACATAGGATTTGTATTTTTTAAATATAAAAATACATCACCATGGGAGCTCCAAAAGATAAACTGTGCCTGGATACAGAAGAAGATTTAGTATTCCAGTATCCCAGACTAAATCAATAATTGGCATCTTATCTGGTTCATTTATTGAGAGAACATGATTTGCTTTTTCTTTGCATCATGTTAATGGATTTCTTTTCCTATTGAATAATACCTCTGTATGAATACTATTTTAAAGCTTATTTGGGTGAACATTTCCTTTGTACAGATTATATACTTAGCTAGGATTATATACAGTGGAGTGCTGTTTACAGAAGTGCTGTTACTAGGATCTTTTATTTTCTAGTAACCAAAGTAATAAAAATAGTATGTTTCACTGTTAACTTCACACAAAGGTTCAGGTAACTATGCAACCTCCATCTCAGTTGGAAAATGAAAAAGCTGGATCTACACATCTTCATCAGCATTCAGGGCAGTAGAAAAAACTTTAAAATATATAACAGAAGGTAAAACAATTCCCTTCATTAATGTGATTTTTTAAAATAATTATTTTCATTTAAGTACTGCTGGTTAGTTTGATAAGGAATTGTCATAGAAATTATGGTTTACAGAACTAGAATTACCACAGACTAGTTTGCATACATATTATTAATTTGCTTATTTTTTGCCTTATCTAACTTGCTGTTTCTTGGATTGGAACAGTACCTGTCTGCCACTGCCTTAACCCTCAGCAGACATATTGCCTTTGATTCCAAGCAAAACTTCTTAATGAAACCAGAGAGTACTTTTCTCTAATCTTGTGCCCATGTCTAGACAATATAAAGTATGAGTTGCAGCTCTACTGACCTCCAAGAGGTCCACCACTTTCTTTCACACTCTTTTACTTTGTATGGCTAAAAAATTCCAACTGTGTGTTTCTATTTATTACAAGATTTTTTATTATTATATTTATTGCAAAATTTTATTTAGAACCTTGTCAATTGTCGCATTATACCTGTCCTTGATACTGCTTTTGCTTATCAGTGCTTTTCAGTCTGAGCAATGGAACCTCAATAGTGTCTTCTTACTTTTAAAATCTCTTAGAAGTAAGTGTTTGTATGTGTCTGTCTGTGATGACTAGGAGACATTAAACCACAAGAGAAAGGTTACACCATTTTTTATTTCCTTTATTCTGGCATGTTCAGGCCTTTCCTTGACCATTCTTTTTCTTTTCCTGAAAAATATGTGTTGTTTTACACATTAAAAACCTGCTATTTCTAAACCTGATTCTTTCTTATTACCACCTTCTGCTCATTTCTGTTTTGATCATCAGTGTAGGTAACATGTCCCTGTTTTTCTTGTCCTTAAATCAGGCCCTTCTTCCTTTATTCCTGTGGTAATATTGCTTAGTAGGCCATCCTTCTTACTCAGGGTTGGCCCTCCATGTTCTGTTTTTCAGTAGTATTGACAAGTTCTTAGGTAAGCTGGCAATTTCCTCTATTCCTTCTTCTTCCAGTTCTTTCCTACAATGTGGACTGCTACAATCTTCATCTTTGTTTTTAGAGCATCCATAAAGTCTTTCAGTGTCTGCACACAGTCACCTTTTTTTGTCAATCACTTTGTGGCTTTGCCAGTCATCTTACCACCTATTGCCCGTTCTTTTCTTTGGAAAAATTAAAATACATTTTCATCCAGTCTACATCAGTGAGTTTCTTCTGCTGAGTTGGATGAGCCATCACATTGCTCTGCAACTATATAGTCCCAGAATTTTTGCTCCTTTCTGATGTCTTGGGGTTGAAGTAGAAGCTGGCTACTAATGAAGTACAGTATTCTGAGAAGTACTGAAATTTTATCCTTTCTTGCCCAGACCAGTTACTTGCATCACAAAGTACTTTTATGTGAGGTAATTGTATAGACTGCACATACCATTTATTTGAGACTTCAGAGGGCACATGCTGTCTGTACAAAGCCTCCCATACACAGCATTTCTCATACATTTAATTTCACTAAATGACACTATATACTGCTATCCTAATATAGGGGAGACAAGACCTTCCCATGTGTGCTGGTTTGGCTGGGGTAGAATTAGTTTTCTTCACAACGGCTGATATAGAGCTACGTTTTGGATTTCTACTGAACACAGAGTTGGTGATACAGAGATGTTTTTGTTACTGCTGAGCAGGGCTTACACACAGCCAAGGCCTTTTCTGCTTTTCATGTTGCCACACTGTGTTGCCACACAAGGAGATCAGGATGGAGTCAGCATGGATTCAGCAAAACATCATGCATAGCCAATCTGATTGCTTTCCACAGTGAAACAACTGCCTGGATTGATGGATGAGGGGAGAGCAGTGGATATTGTTCTACTTGGACTTCCAACACTGTCTCCCACAACATCCTCATAGGCAAACTCAGGAAGTGTAGCCTGGATGAGGGGACAGAGGGGTGAACTGAGAACTGTCTGAATGGCAGGAAGTTGGGGGTGCATGGGAGGCTGGGAGGAGACACAGCCAAGATGGGTGACCCCAACTGACCAAAGGGGCATGACCCCAGATCACATAGCAGCATGCTCAGAATATAAAGTGGGCAGAAGAAAGAGGGACGGGAGATGTTTAGAGGGATGGCATTTGTCTTCCCAAGTCACCATTACTTGTGATGGGGCCTACTCTCCTGGATACAGCTGAACACCTGCCTGCCCATGGAAAGCAATGAATTAATTCCTTGTGTTGCTTGGCTTGAATGTGCAGCTTTTGCTTTACCTATTAAACTGCCTTTATCTCAATCCACATATTATCTACCTTTTACCCTTCTCATTCTCTCATGGATACTGCTGGTGGAGGAGTGAGCAAGTGACTGTGTGGGACTTGGCTGTCAGCTGGGATGAAACCATGATGCCATGCAGGAGCATTCACCCACACAATACTCAATAGTATATGCTGGCAATAGGTCCATTCCTGGCTACTGCTTCTTGACCTGTGCCTTTTCTTTTTCAGCAGTCACATGAGATATTGGGCCAGCTTCACTTCCAGGAGTCTTTTGGTGGATTTCACAGAGACCTGGACAGAACACAGAGCTTAACACCTTCTGCTCAGCACAATAGGAAACTGGATAGTGTCTTTTAGGAAGGGGAAAATTGGAGAAGTAGCATCTGCTTCAAACAAAATGCCCAGCAAGTACAATTTACCAGACAAACAGTGAAACTCTCTCCTTCACTACTACCATGTTGGCCAGTTTTTTATCCATCATATTGCAACAATAATGACCTGGATAACAGATGACTATGGCTGATAAAGTTCTAAGAATTTAATTTTCCTTCACATCCAGATGGCAGAAGAGTGTAACCTAATGGATTTTAAGCCAATTCACAGTGGCTGGGAGCCTATGCTGAAGGCTACTGCAAAGTCCCAACAAGAAAACTGGGTATAATATAAATATGGTGAACAGAGCTTGTCTTAGCATATTCAGTAATGCTGGCTCAGTAAGAGTAGAATTAAAACTTTTAGGCACTTCACATATAAATTTAAAAATTTACAGAAAGGAGCCAGGAACTGCCAGGTCAGACAGTCAGCCTGATGAAAAGGGAACATGAGAGTGATCAAATGAGCTGGTCCAGCAGAAGGTGACATAAATTATTAGGGGACTGGAGTATGTCTCTTAGGAGAAAAGGCTGAGGAAGCTAGGTCTGTTCAGCCTCAAAAAGACAAGACTGGGAGGGGACCTCATCAGTGTCTATAAATGTCTGAAGGGACAGTGGCAAGAGGATGGATCCAGGCGCTAGGTTACCCAGAGAGATTATGGAGTCTCCCTCACTGGAGATATTCAAGAACCATTTGGGTACAATTCTGTGCAATATGCTCTGGGCTGACTCTGCTGGAGGTGGAATATTGAACCAGATGACCTTTTGCTGGTCCCTTTCAGCATGACCATTCTGTGATTCTTTAAACTAAGAGTTAGTTAGAATTTCAATTGCTGTTTCATAAATGTCTTTAAAACTGTCACCACCAAAGCTGACCCATTGTTACCCAATATGTTTAAAGATAACAATGGATTTTTGGCTACTAATATCTATTAATAGTAGTAATATCTTTTTGTTTTATTAGTGGATTTCAAAAATAATCTGATTTCCAGAAAGGATGAGCAGTAAAAGCAATGTCTCCTACAAGAATGTATGAGTTTGATAATAATTGAGTTTCCTGCAATGATATTCTTGTAGTTTCTTTATTATGCTGTCCCAAAAGCAAGCTTTTTTTTATTAATAGCATTTATTAAATGCTATTTATTAATAGTGTTTAATATCAAGACATAATTTAGCACAGATAATTAATATGTGGCAGGACGGAGCTATATGAATGATCTTTACGCTGACAAAGCATTCAGTTTGATTGAGTGGCTCTATTCCAATATACACCACAAATGCTCAAATGTTATGATTTAAGGCCAAACATAATTAACCAAATGCAGTTTCAACTTAAAAATTTTAAAATATTTGTGTGTAACAGCAGTAATGTTAATACAACAGTTTTCACTATCAACAGTAGTAGTAGTAGTAGTATCAATATTATTACCTCCTTGGAATTGATGAGTGGGAACAATAAATGTACAGTTTAGTGTTATGTTAAATAACAAACATATTCAAGAACACAGAAAACTATTAAAGGCAATAAAAGCTTTATTTACTTTATGTTTCAGCTCCTGTTTTGTTTGTTTCTTCAGGAATTTGTTCGGTATTGTTTCTTGTTTTTGCCTAGAGTAAATAATGAGTCACAACATAATTGGAGTATGATTAATGATCAAATGACAGACACTTACCAGATGAGCATGATGTCCCAATCAAAGGTTGCAGGTTTCCTCAGAATTGTGTTTTATGTCAGTATTTAGACCTGACCACAAGTATAAAGTGCTAAAACCTCAAAATCATAATGACTTATAATAATTCTTTCTTAAATAATTGTGTATCTACATGTTATAAAATGTTTGGAAAATCATGCCTGAGTCTTGAAAATTCACAAAGCTCTTGTCAGGATCAATGTCTTGCAGAAAGAAAAATAACACTGAGCATATCACTCTTTCTTTTATATGCAAGTGACTTAGTAATTTCTGTCTTCATGTTTTCATAACCATTATAATACTAAGGATGAGGTCAGGAAGGCATTTTTCGGCTCTTGTTTTTCTCTGGTTTTAATGCTTTCTGTTGTACATCTATGTTTTTGTTTTGGTCATGTACATGACAGCATTTATAATCACACAGGTTTTTGAGAACTCAGTTATATAAATTACCCAAACAACTTAATACACTGAAGCATATAAAGGAAAAATAAAAGTAATTTATAGCTTTGTCTTTCTTTATTCAGCTATTAATTATTATGATAACAGAGGAAATAACTCACAAATGTCTAGCTCATATGGACAGAAAGAAACTTTTGTATAGCAGGGGTGTCCCCACTGCTGTTTTGAAGATACTGTTAGCACATCAGTTGCTCCAATTCAGTTTTAAGTTAACAACAGTAGTTGTATATAGCAAAGAGAAGGTTTTGGATTGTGTTTTTTTTGGTTTTTTGCATCCAGATCATTAGACAAATCTTAATATGTAGACTATTTTTGACTACATTTCTGTTCAGAGTGAACTAGTGGGATCTGCATGCCTCATGACAATTTTAGCACTACTTTTCTAGTATTTAGGTAAACACACAGGATTGCCTGAGAGAGCATCTCACTGTAATACAGGAAATTCTTATTCTGGTAAATTCTGCTTTACTGTTTGTTAGGGTTTGGTTATGTTGTTTTTAATTAGCTGAATGCTATTTTAAGTTCCTACTATGTATTGGCTTGACATGGGAATTGAATCTATGTCTCTTCTCTATTTTTGTGTGCCAAACAAGTAAAAGGAGATGGAATGAGATGAACACGCCTTAGTGAAAGCCACAAAGCTGTAACAGCTGAGCTAAAGCAGCACTTGATTGAAAGGAAACTGAAGTGTCCAAGGAGGGATTGGGGGGGGAAAAAGTATCTGCTTACTGCATTGGAGAGAGTAACAAGCCAACCTTTTGCCTTTCTCAGATACTAATAACGTATTTGGTTCACTTTTTTGTTTCATGTCTGGTCTTAAGAACACAAAGTACCAAGTGCACCTATTTGTAATTCCTTCAGAACTGAAACCAAGAGTCTTTCTTGTCCAGTTCACCGCTCAGCACTGTGGTGGTTAACCCTTCTTTCAGTTAACCATCAGACACGCAATCCTACTTTGACTATAGCAAAATTCTTCTACATAATTGTACCTGCTGTGCTGTACACCACACAAGACCTCAGTTGCTGAAACAACAATTTCCAGATGTTTTTAAATAAGAGTTTCCCCTTCTGAAATCTGAGTATAGAAAATTGTTCTTTTTTTTACTCTCTACTCCCAAGACGGAAAAGACATCCTTTTCAGGCATCCTGAAAAGGCATAATCCTTTACAGGTAAAGGATTCCTAGCCAAATTTAGGGACAATGAAAATGGTCAGATGTGTATTTCCTAGTGATATCCGTCAGGAACACATATTCTAAAAAATTAAAATGAAAAACCAAGCTCATCAATAGTACAGATCTTGTTTGGTCATCAAGCCGTGCCATAATTCCATCAGTTCAAGTGGAACTTCATGTTTTCAGGTGGACTGTGGAGAATGGAATTTTTCCTTCATTTTAAAAGGTCAGGGTAAAGCTTCTATCTTCATAATCTTGCTCTCAACCAGCAACTGTTCTTCCTGAATGGGAAAAACGAATCCTGTTAACAGAACTGACAGATACTAGAGATGAGAAGAGCCTAGTGTAAAAAAGGAGGCTGGATGAAGCTTGAGAAGAGACAGGGGATATCACCAAAATGGGGATAGGCCAATAAGTGCAATGGCAGCTAGAACCCTATCATTTCCAAGTACTCAACTAGAATCCCTTACAACATGAGTTTTCTTTGTTTTAAGGTTCCTATGCTTGGAGCCATGAACTATGTCAATACTTATTTTGCACTTTCCTAAATCTGGATAGGCTGTCAGTTCACTAGCACGTTTTGTACACACAGTACCTCATTGTGAAGACTTTCTAGATTTGAGTATCCAAATGCTAGCTACCTTGAATTCTACAGTAGTGTTTCATTTATCATAAAGCATCTCAGCAGCTTAAATGATGTTCTTTTTAGAGCTCCTCTCTCTGATTTATATTTCACAGCTTCAGGGTCATCTGATAATAGAACAAAAAGATAAAAAGTTTAAAAATATTTTATAAGAACAACCACTCTTCACTTTGGAAAACAAAGAGAATCAGATTTAAGAAAAATCCTAAGTATTCATATTACTAGCCTTCATTTTATGCATGTAAAATAAGATGACCTGTATTTCAGGAATGCTGAGTAATCACAGGTTTATATAGAATTTTTTCGAACAAAAGCTGCTCACTGGAGGCTCTATAAAGATATGACTTCTAAACCTTTCTTGTTTAAAGGTAGGCATGAACAGGTAGTATTCGTACAATTAGAAGATATTTCCTTCCTTCAGTTGTTTAACTTCTCAGCTTATGGTTCCATCAATGTAATAGTTTCTTTAACCTTTTAACTGAAATCCATAGTTTTTCAAAGACCCACAAGAATTAGAATGTCTGTAAAAACAAAATAAGACCTAAAAGATTTTTTTTCTGTATCATGAAACAGAGAACAAATACTCATTTTTCCTTTTTTACCATTGTTTCCTTGATCTCTGTTTGCTAAAATATAAATCTCCATTGACAATCAGCTGCAGCAGTAAAAGAATCTATCCCATCCTATCCCATTCTGAAAAGTGAGTTGTGCCATTCAGAGCCAAATACAGATCTTCCTTTTCATGTTTCCTTAAAGATTAAAAAGGAAATTAAGAAATCCTTGAGACATATATTACTCAAATTAATTAAAATCACAATAACCACCATAATTTACCTGCTATATTACACTGTCTTTTCCTATAAAACTGTGAAGTTTTTTTGTTTAGATACCTTCTGCATTTAATATCTTTACATTTCTGTATAAGGTATTCTTCCTTTCTCGTCTGACTTGTTTTAGAGATACTCATGTAGTCATAAACACATTGTTCTAAACTGTGTAGTATCATATACACATACGTACATATGGCTTATAATCAACTAAACAAAGCTGCTCAACCTTAACATATTGTTTTTTTATTCTGTGGGCATAAGTTTCATAAACATCATGTGGACATGATTTTTAAACATACAGTGGTATTATGTAATTATTAAATTATGTTAGCCAAGTAGATACATTGATAGACCCTCATGCTCTAAGTGGAAAAGCACCAGTAAGTGGGCTTTCACTTGAAATATTTAATAATGTAGTCTTTTTCAGGTGAAACATTAGCACTAGGTTATGGATCTGCACTCAAAACCACAGTTAATCAGTGGTCTAAATAATTACTCTTTTGATGACAAGCATCTGATATAGCCACAAACACCACAGTGTTAATGCAATAGGAATTAAATTGTCAATTGATCTTGATGACTCTCTGAACTAAGTCTGAAATAGCATCTGTATACTGAATCCATGTAAGTCAAAACATCTGCAGTGCAAGACGCAGAGACTTGTCCAAGGCCTTTTCAATTCCTGTACAAAATAAATTTTGTAGTTTTCATACAAAGAATGTTCTTCTGTTTAGTTTATTCATTTTGTTTGGTATTTCCCGTGACAATTGGCTGTGATGTGATCTTTAACAACTTCTGTGTACTAAGTCTGACAATTGTAGAAGAGTCTTGAATCATAAGAATAAGAATTAGCATTCATGAGCCAGATCTAGAAGAGCAAGCACCTTTATACTTTTTTATGATATGTAAAACATGTTTAAAAATGTAAATTTATGTAGTTAGCTTACATATATTTCAGATGTGCAGACTTCAGAACAACAGAATAAAACTGGTTTTGATTAACAACATGAAAACGTGTGTTGAGACATTTCCACATTCACTAGTGCTGTTGTAGTCTCTCACCTGAAGGTGCAGAAGAAAAATGTCCACAGTAAAAATCATATTTTATGTATAACTAAATTGAAGAGAAATATTAAGTGGCTTTTTCTGAACATGTATTAGGAAACTACTAGTGTAATTTTAAGGGGTTTCTTTAGTTAACAGATTAGCATGGTAATAGTTCAGTTCAAATTAACTTAACTAATGCACACAGAACACTCATGAGGGATTCAGCTACCTGGAAAACACTGGGAAAGTTAGAAACAGCTGTCCATAATAAAAACCTAAAAAAACCCTTTTTACATACATACAAACTGATAAGTAATAAGTGTATGATAATAGGATTTTGCATACATGTAGTATGTATTTTTTCTGCTATAGCAGCAATAACAAGCAAAAACATTGAGACTCCCTAACAAAGTAAGTATTCCTGTACTGCAGATGAGAAATTTTCAAAAGACCATTATTTAGTGACTTTCCCAAAATATTGGAATTAATTTTGAAACTTACAACTTAGTTTCCTAGTCTGAGATTCTTTTTATACTATCCTACAGAACTTCTCCTATTTAATATATAGATACATTCTATGCTGCCAAGCTGCCTATAATTCTTGCTTCTCTCTGAAGGAACTAAGGTGGCATTTTAAGTCCGTCTTATCTGTGCCTACATGTTGAGATTTGCATTTATGTGCTGTACTGAGACACAAAACTGTTGAATGCCATCTTGCTTTATTCTCAGCCTTTCACCAAGGACTTACAGGTAGCTCTTGGCTTACAGCCTTGCCATAGATATAAAAAGCACACTTTGTGTGAACCATTCTAACCATTTGGTGTTTTTCCCCCAAACATTCTTACATACAATTCTCAGGTGGATCCCATTTGGGTAGAATTTACTTTGGGTTCATAAAGTCCTATTCACAGTTATGTGTTCACATATAAAAAGACAGAAACAGCAAAGCAGCTAAAACCCAACACAGTATTTGAAACAAACACTGCAGATATTCACTTTGCAATTATCTATATTGCTAAGACTCTACAAATTTTATAACAATTATTATTTAATGAGCATAATAAATATCTGGCCAGATCTATGGTAACCCAAGAGGTCAGAAATGCTCTGAGGGACTGGATACAATCTTGTCTGAAAATAATACAAAGTTAATAGTAATTAATAAATATTTTAGGCATTCAGATTGTGTATGAAACAAACTAAAACAGTTCCAAGGGAGCTATTCCATCCTCAGCCAAAAAAAATATGCCTTTAAAAATTTTCCATAAGGCATATTTTTGTCTCAAAAAATAGAAACAAAGCTAATAAATTACATTTTAGAACTCTGTTTAAAGACACTCATGGAGAGACTTATACTAACAGAACCCAGAAAATTCAAATATGGTAGTAGAAATACAAATGTAAGAGGGGTGTAATTCATGCCATTATACCTGTTTGAAACAATTTTTGTGAGTTAAGGATAGAGTGCCAGCATAAACTTTGAATTTATTGGCTTTTGTTGCTTTAAATCAGACCCTTCACATTATTTAAACATAGTTTTTGTATTTAATATTCAGAGTGATAGAACACATACATTTGGCTGCAGACAGATACATAATTCATGTTGGTAGAAAGCATACCTTATAACACTTAAGTGGTTTATTAAACTTGTTTCATCTGATATAAGATAAATTCTGTAATTGACAGCAAGTCATAGGCAGATCATACATTTATCATATTTAAGATTACCTTATATCCTTATGGTATAGAAACTATTCTGCTTTAGCTTCTCATGGATTTGGGGTTTTTTTTCTTCTCTTGGAGAGAAAATACATGAAATATATTAATGTTGTTTAAAAATTACTTGAACCTGAACTCCAACATTAAATTAGTTAGCTTAGGCCTAAGCTCAGACCCTGGCAGACAATTGAGTCTATCAGGAAAACCATCACATGTACTTTGGCACCAGTCAATAGCACCAGCAGCTTCTGATCTAAAGAGACCTAGGCAATGAGTCTGGGGAGGTTAAATGACGTCTTATTTATTTTAGGGATTATGAAATCTTGAAGTTAGAAGGGGGGGGTCATATTGTGCAGGGAGATTATCTCTGTATTCCTTACTCCCTCTCAAGCTTATAGTTCATAAGGAATTATTTGAAATTACTCCACCTATTTGATGAGGAGGAATAGAAAAAAAAAATTAAGAGAATTGCTCTCTCAGACAATGTCTTAAGACATTGCTCTCTCTCTTTTCATTAGAGTAGTGAATTCTACTCAAATATGCTGACACTAGAATTTTCTTTCAAGTAATTTCTGTTATCTGTATAGCTTTACCATTTTTTTATGGAGTAGGAAGAGCCTTAGAGCAAAGCAGGCTGCAGCTAGACCATATTTTTATAAGCATTATTACATTTAACATTTCATTTGTCTGCATCATAATGGATTGAAATGTTAAGAGCCAGTGATAATTTGACTCTTTGCTCCTGCTCTTGGCGGTTGATAACTATAAAGCAGTATTTTAGTATGGAAGTTCTAATGCTAGCAAGACATATATAAATTAAGTGAATTGGTCAAGGTGACTAAAATACCATAATGATTATGACGCAAGAAGGGCTAACCCCTACATTTTTTAAAGAATGGATAAAGGTAGACAATTAAGTATGTAAATTTAACTAGTATCTTTTTCTTTCACTGCTTTTATTTGTTTGATTTGTTGGGAGTCATGTTGCACCAGGCTGGAATAACATTCATTTAAGAGACTTTTTTGTCAAAGAAAGATAAAAGCTGTATAAAAAGGTGAAAGAACATCACAATTAGGCTATATGACTAATATTCCTCCTGACTGTAGTATTTGTACCATGTGCCATTTTTCTTCATTTTTCCCAGAAAGAAATTACTTATTTAGAGAAATGTCCCAAGAGATTTTTTAAAAGGTTATTAGAAGCTACAAGATAAAGGCTTTGGGAATAATTAAATGAGCAAACCATCATAACTAATTCTGTCTGGATATGTATCAGTGTATAGATATCTGGCTACCTGATTGTTTTCCTTTGAGTTTATGCTAAGTTTCCATGATGTGAGTTTTTTATTTGACTAGTCCCTTACTGCATCTCTGCAAAAACAAGTTATTCTGGTTATAAATATGATGCATTTACTTACTTTCTTGACTTCATATTTTATAAGGTACAGCCATTTTCATGGCTGTATGGTGTTTGGATTGCAAGAGAGTAATTGAGTTTCTGTTTGGTGTTGCCTTTCTGCTCATGTCTAAGACTGAATAGATACAGGGGGCAGAAACTTGGATGACACTGTAGCAAATTATTTTGTAAGGAAATAATAAGAATATTAATGGTAAAGTTGTTAGTGGGGCTCTTGTGACAGCAGTAATATTTTTTTCACTTTAGTAACTTTGCAGACAAAATGGATGACTTAGGAATCTAAATTTTGTGAAAGTAGGCTCAGACTTCAGGTGAACATTCATCTTCTCTGTTAAATATTTCTTTAATTGCAACACAATAGTAATATTCTCATATTTTTGGGACATTATGGAGTGATTTGTGGTTTTCTCTGATAGATACCGAATTTATCAGAGCAACAGAATAAGATTTTAGATTATTCTCTCTTAGTGATCCATTAAAACATTATTCAAAGGGAGCTTGACACTCAAAGAAATCAAGTTTCTTAGGAAAAAGTCAGGCTGAAATCCTATGGAAACACTTATTTCTTTTCAACCCATATGAAGTCAAGACTATATTCATAATTTGGGAGGTGAGAGATAAGGGGATTGACCATTAAATAAAGAAATGGGTAGGGCTATTTCAACGGTGCCATTCAGTCATTGAGTAGGGAGATTACTTGAGACAAAGCTCTTGAATGAGGAACCTTTTTGGCCTTGAGCTGTGATTGGCTGAGTGACAAGTGGAAAGAAGCTTGTAAGTGTTAGTAAAGTGGAATATTCCAGTTGAAGTAAAGAAACAACAAGGTTACAGCCCTAGAGTCCTCAGTAAAGAATTTACAGTCCTCAGAAAATGTGTCCAGCTCTGATGTTGTTCCTTCAGAGCACTGAAAGAAAAGAGAAAATTTACATCTATTAGACAGATGAAAATTGTCAAATTTGTTATCCTCCCAAAGCAGACTTTTTGGCTTTAAAATAAGAACTGATGTAAAGATTAAGATAATCTTTTTTTTTTTTTTTTAGAGATTGCAAAAATATTTTGCAAATAAAGTACTTTTAGAAACTTTTTACCATTTTAACAGCAGTTCACACTGACGATTATTTTTGATTCTTTTCCAGTGGGATGCAGAAAACAAGCTTCTTTCATACCCTGTCTTGCTGTTTATCCAAGAAACCTCCAAAGTTATAGTTAGAAAAACAGACACAAATCATGTAATGCTGAGCAAATTTCACTGGCACCATGTTTCATACAGATGTGTCTTGGACTTAATTTAATGATGGTACAATGAGTTTGATGTTATTGGCTGTTGGCCCTGATCTTGAGAAGTCAGGAAAGACCTACTTTTCTCCTCTTACTTTGATTGCAAACTCTAGACTTCCAATGACCTCAACAGAAAAGCAGAAATTTAGGACTCTTAAACTTTCCAGGATTGAGCTGAGTATGGCTATCAGTTAATTCTACTGCAGTTGTGAAATAAGAACCATGACACACCTTTTTTCAACAGCTGAAAAATTATATCGTAACTTACTAAGCTTTCTCTGTAATGCATTTTACTCTGGGACCTGAGAGACAGTGTAAACAGTTGTTTGATACACACTCAGATGCATTGGGACAGGTGGGATGTTGCTTTAGAAAAAAGTAATTTTTTTAGTAACATTCACTTTACTTTCTATTTAACATAGGATTCTTATTGCCTTGTATATATAAAACAGAAAAACAGAAATTATAAGAATTATAACATCATTTTTGTAGTGTAATCAGGCATTCTATGCACTCTTACTTTTCTCAGTCAGACTATAAATCCTGAGGATTTTTCCCTTGTGAGCCAAATTTTTCCATCTCTACTAATCTTGATGTGTTGCTACATCAGCCTACAAAATAATCTCAGTGGGACAAACTCTTGTCTCCAATACTCCTACATAAATTGAAAGCAATCCTATAATTATGATTACCAAGACCAGAATTTGACCTAGTGATTTGAAAGAGCCAGGCAGGCCGTATTTGCCTTCGAACACCTACTTTTCTTCTTACTTTCAGAACCACAGTTCTCTGTGTCTTAATGTGTCCTGTAGAATTGTATGAACAGAAAAAAATGTGATGAGTAATGTTTACAGATTCTATTCTTAGCAAAGTTGTTGCCCTTCATTTCCCACTGAAGTCAATGGAAGCTGAATGCGTTGGAATGAAGAGTAGCACTGAGTCTCCACAAAGCTTTATTCCAAAGCATTACAAAGCACTGATGGAAAGGTATTTTTGCAGTTAAGGGTAGCCACCTAGTTAGAGCTAAAGAAGATCATGTCTAATTTATGTTTAGTTGTAACAATGGTCTAGGAACTGCTTTGTAATACCTCAAACTCTGTCAGATATGAGGAACAGCATCCCCTTTTAAAGATCAAAATACCATTGCACCCATCCAAATTGCCTGTAATATTGGAATTATTTCTTATACTAATGAAATTTTCTGCCATAACTGTGCAATCTGCTTCCACTATGCGGTGTTGCAGTATAGATTGATTCTTACAAGCAAAAAAGTACAAATATAGAGTAATCTAATAAGTGACTTTCAGCTTTTTCTTTTCAATGTCTCTAGTTTTGATATCTCAGTTTGTGGGTGCATAGGATCCAAAATGTAACCATAAGCACTTAGAAAACATTGGATATGGCCAAAGTTAGGAATTTTGCATTAAATGTAGTTATTTAAAGCAATTCAACTGCATTCGGTGATCATCTTCTGATTTTATAAAGGACTGACTTGATTGAAGAAAATGAGTTTTGAATGAAAGAAAAATTACGTAGCTACCATCTTAAGTGTGCAGTAGGGGATTAATGAAATAAGGACATTAACATTTAATGACTTCTAGTGTTTTTATATTGTAGTATATATCACTTCTGTGTAGGTTATTTTGATTTTCATGAAAATTGAAAGATTGACTACATTACAGGCTGTCTTCTACATAACCACACAACTATTACAGGATAAGATGCAGGGAGTGAATGCTCCTCATAGCAACAGAAATGTTCTCAGATTCTATCCAGGACACACTGACATTGCAATACAGGAACAATATATTCCTAACACTTATTTAACAACAAGTTCATATATGTGAGCATATATAGAATGCTCATGCATACGTTGAATTTTTCATGCATGAACAGTAACTTTGAAGACAATGACCTATTCATATTCATAAATACAGATAAGCATTGAAGGATGATTTAATCTTTGTCAAAGCATGAACAGTTTTTTTATTTTATGAGAAAAATGGACAGTTTCATTGCAAGATTTTCCACATAAAATATACTATTAATGATAAATTACTGCATTTATGTGTTGTAACCAATATTGTGCATAAGCATATAAGAAATAGAGTATATTGCCTTATAACCTAAATATTAAAAGAGTGTTGGAGAAATGCTGAAGTTTTTTTCCAAAGATTCAGTTTTCACTGAATAAATGTGAACAAGAACTTCAAACTATGACCTTATTTTTAACTGTTTTTATAGACTTTTAACATGTGTGCAACTGACATTTTCAGATTTACCTGAAAATTCCTGGCCAAAGAGAACTGTTTACATTCACAGAATCTCACAGATATGGAGAGATTTTTGTGAAAGAAGCCTTAACACTTTCGTGGCTCTTGAAATGCCAGGTCTCTTTTTCTTGCTCTTTTTCATAAAAGCAGAACTCTGCAAAGATGTCTGACACAGATTTCCTCTAGCCATTGTATGACAAGGAGCAAGACACAAGACCACTGCTAGTCCACAAACGGGGAATTTTGAGCTTCTGATTTCTCTGAGATTGGCAAGAGGTGAGGGATATTAAAATTCAGTTTGCTGTACTTTCATCACACAATCTTTTGTGTCTTTTAACTGTTCTGTTTTCATAAGGCCATTAGAGCTGTGCTGCCACCAGGATGTAAAAACCCTCTTGTGGTGGCTACCTGCCACAACCTAAAGCAGACGAGATGCGCCGCTAGCACTGTCTGTGTGAGGCCGGGTGGCCACCGCGTGTGTGGGCACTCCAGGGGAACGGCGTTTGCCACCCTGGCAGTGCTGAGTGCTGCAGCGTGGGTTACGCAGCTCTGGTAGCTTCACACGCTGAGAGGAGATGAAGAGACGAGAGAAGGACACTTGTTTGTGAGCCCAAAGAGTCTTTATTACCCCAGGCAGGGCAGGAACAAAGATGCTCTCAGGTGGGTACAGTGACAAATGCTAACTAAACAAAAGATGGCAGCAGATTAAATAGGGACTGGGCGGACAGGGGTGTAAACCTGTTTCACCCAATGGGGACAAACGAGAGACAGGATTGACAACCCACAGGGAGAGAACAAACCCTGACTGTGGGACCAAATGAGGAGAAAACAGGGAGAGGTGAGAAGATTGACAGGTACCAGGGGATCCAAGTGGCAGGAGCTCTCGGGGTAAACAACCTGGAACAAACCACTGTGAGGGGAAAAATGGGGGAGTACAAGGAACAAATTTAATTAACATTAATAAAACAACTGACTAAATAAACCCAAACCACAACACCCTCTGGCATTTGAAAAGCACAACACAAAGCACAAAAAGTGCTTCTGTGTTGCATTGGAGATGGGCTTTTTACCTTTCTCTTAATATATTTCTGTTCACAAAGGCAGCAAGCTGATTTTCTAGGAAATGTATTTTTAAATGTTTTGTTTATCTTGTATACACAAAAATTTCTCCTAGTTTTCCAAATCAAAACTTTGGTGAAATATTTCATTATAGCAATCAGCAAGGCGTCTGGTGAACATGGAAAATTTTAGATAGACAGATTGTATCAGGATAATTATACAAGCATTATACTAAGAGGTATCCAATGCTTTTACCTCCATAGGTCCCAACTGAATTAGGACAGCATGTATGTGCACACAGGGAGAGGCAGACAATGCTATTTCCCTCTGTATTCTGTCAGGCCAAAATGAAAGAGAGCAGTATCAATTCATATAAACCATACAATTCAGTGATGAGAAAAGCCCACATATAGTACCTTCTGGCACATGTAACTGGAAACACTTGTTGCTTAGGCTGAAGAAGAAGTGCCTTCATAACTGGAAATACTGCTAGAGGCACAGATTCTGGTGAAGAATCTCTAGTAGCCAAGCTATACCATAGAGACATGTCACAAACTTTTACAGGCTGCTGTGGTCTGAGGTACAACCCTCATCACTGTACTGAAGATCTGTATGCTTAGATACCCACTGTACACATTTTATCCCACAACATTACAAATTTTTTTATAGTAACTCAGTGTGGCTGAAAAATACAGCAGCTTTCCAGGGATAACAAGATACAGTAATGGAGTGCAGCCAGTGCAGTCAAGTTCAACTTTGCTGAAAGTCCAGTCTGCTTGTTCCCAATTTCCTGCCTCACTCTTGTCTGTCCAACTCTGGCACTCATGTGGACTCTTAAGCAGTGCTCAGGTAAGTGACTCTTTGCCTCATACCTGTGTTTAATGCAACAATTAAACTGCAGTAGAAATAATAGTAGAAAGCTCCTGACACACAGAATGGCAAGACCTGCCATATGTAACTATTTTAACCCTGACTCAGGCTTCAGACTGTGAATTTGGATGCCATTTTCTCTGTTCTTTGAGGTACAATTCAGTGCAGACAGTTGTCAAAGGAGGCTTCAGGCAGAAGTCAGAGGAAGGAGTTTCAGGTGATGGGGCTATCAAACACTTCCTGCCTTCAGAGGAGCAGCTGGCCCCTTAAGGGACTGAATCATGAAGCTGTAATTGCTAAATCAAGGCAAAGGAACTCCTTAGACAGGACAAAAGAATTGGGGTTTTCTGCTGTCAACTTTACCTCTCCATTGTGAAAAGGACTGCTTAGTCTGCAATACAACCAAAACCTGAGTGGAGCTCCCCGCTCCTACTTCTTTGGTCAGGGCTTTTAAGAGTTTAATTTTCAGTGACTGCTTGCTTCAAAATGCAGCCACATTGCCATATGGAATCAAAGATTTGTAAATGGAAGCAAAGAGTTAAGCTGAGTTTGAGGGAAACAGTACAGCTAACTTATAAGTTAACAGTATAGTTCTGTTAACTACGGCTGTTGAGGAACCTTGTCCTGAACAAATAAACTTGTGGCCCTCTTTCATCATTATCAACTGTATATTTCCCTTTGAGCAATCCTTTTTTTTTTTTTTTTTTACAAATCTCTACTTTCCCCAGCTTTCCTAGTAATGTGGCAGTGTACCAAGGTCTTTATTGGTGTCTAGGAAGATTAGTTCAGGAATATTTTACTACTGTGAAAAAAAATCAATTATCCTGTCTAAGAATATAGTAGTTAAACTGGACATGATCTGTCTTTGTTAATTGTGTGTTGTATTTAATCCATTCTCATCTAACCGACTGAATTTTTGATCAAGTATGTTGTTCTGGAGCCAACTATATTATAACAGCCTTATAGGACGGTTGTGGCATGTGGCTCAGGTAGGAATTCCAACTTAATCCAACCTCCCATTCAAAGCAGCAGAGTGCATTACAGAAGGTCTTTGTCAGGAATGCACACTATTTATTTTCCTCCTATAGTGTGGTAGTGAAGAAGACTTGCCTTCCTTTTCAACAACATACCAGTGAAAATAAGACAAACAGGCATTTTAGAAAACAATTTCCAGACTACAGCCTACAAAATACACATTTATTTTTTTTTCAAGAAATCTGAACTACATTAATTATAATTGTCATTATAGTTCCTTTAATACTTTGATGAGTAATAGAATATGTTACATATTTTTATTAGTATTGTGACTTGAGTCAGACAGGAGTGGATGTACAACATTACGGGCCTACATTTTCTTTATTTAGAAATGTGGCTTTAGTCTGTGTTTTTCTAGTCTGAAAGTTCTATATATTCATAGAACACAGTCAGAAGTGACCTTACAAAATGCAGGATGGTAGAGAACTATGCCAAAAAACTCCACATCGTACATGGATATTTGAATGAAGTATATAAAAAGTTTAATGGTGGGGGAAAAACAAATTGCATTTTCTCATCAAGTAACAATGATGTGTCCTGGTTTCAGCCAAGGACAGGGTTAATTTTTCACAGCAGCCAAGAGGAAGAAGGGCCTGAAGTCATGTGGGCACAACCAAGACCCTCTGGTTATTTGGTACCATCTTACATTATTGCCGGGGTGGGGGAAAAGGGACTCTCACTTTGGAGAAGAAGGGTGTCAGTGGTCAGGGGAAAAAGTGTGGCTTGCATAGGGTCCATTTGACATTGTTGCATTTTCCCAGGCTTGGTGGGAATTTTGCATATCAATCTCCCTCTCTTTTTACACTTTTGTTGTTAGTGTTATTGCTGTTACTGTTTGTTTTATCTCATTGCTTTTTCCAGTAAATTGTTTTTATCTCAAGCCATGATCTTTGCTTTTAATGCCTCCAACTCTCCTCTCTGGCTACCGATAGGGAGTAGATGGGGGTGGGAGGCAGAGCAAGTGCCAGCATGGTTTTGGTGGGAGCACTGAATTGAGGAATATTATTCCTAAACCCCACTAAACCCCAACAATAGTGTTGCCTCCTAACCCTAGAGCAGTCAAATTTCATGTGGATCTGGACCAGTTGCCTTAGAAATTGCGTATTTCGCAACTGAATTGGTTTCCAGTGCAAGTTAGGGGACCATCAGCTGTAAAATGGGCCTTGTTCTGTGTTTCTGCAGTGTAGTATTAACTGCTGTTACAGATGATAGGATACAGAACCTGAGAGACCAACTACCTGATGCTGGATGTCATACTTTATGATCTTATATTCTGGAGGGCTCCAGGAAGGGAGAAGATGAGTATCTTCCCTGACTGCTTTCCTCACCCACTGTGAGAGGAGTATCAAGGCATGTTTCACACAGTTCAGAAACCTCCTGAACTGTTCCCTTTCTGCTATGTTGTATTTCCAGCAGGTATCTGGTATGTTGGAGTCCCCTATGAGAACAAGGGTCAGTGATTTGAAGGATTTTCCCAGCTGCTCATAGAATATTTCATCTGCCTCTTCATCCTAGTTGGGTGGTCTGTAACATACTCCCGCCAGGATATCTGTCTTTTTGGCCTTCTCTCCATGAACACTTGACCCTATCATCACCCTATCACTGAGCTCTAGACTTCTGAAATACTCCCTAACATATAGGGCTACCTCAACATCTCTTATTCCTTGCCTATCCTTTCTGAAGAGTTTAGAGTGATCCACAGCAGGTCTACAGTAATGCCCCATGTTTCTTTGATGGCAGCAATGTCATAACTTTCTTTTTCATAATGGCTTCCATCTTCTCTTTATTACCCATGATGCATGCATTTGTATAAATGCACTTGGACTATTCATCCCACCCCCCATCTTTTTCAGGGCAGAAGGCATTATTTCTATGTTATTCTTCTCATGCTTTTCTGTGCTTTCTAACATATCAATAGCACCTGTGTCTTTGCTGCTAAATGGATCTCCATCCTTTACCTCCACTGAGAGACCAGACAAAGGAACTCACTAGCGCACCATCCTTCAAACATAGACATGCTGTACCCAGGTCTCTAGTGTGCTTGGGGTTTATTCCATTCCTCCTTTGAACCTAGTTTAAAGATCTCTCATTGAACCCTGCTAACGCTATAAAGAGCTTTTTACCCACTTTGAGAGAAGTGTCACTAACTGGCCTGGTGTCATGTAAACCTGTTGCATCCCAGGTTTGGGTACACATTATGGGTTTTTTCTTTGTTAGTTTTCCAGTTCTTTGTACCCTCGTGCATCCCCCGAGTTTTTCCCTACTCCTGTGGTTTCCGTGCCCGTCTTCCCGTTCTCGCGGTCCCACTCACCCCAAAGTCTCGTGTCCGCCCCTGCCGTGTTCCCATTGGTCGCTGTAGTACACGTCATCACCGCGATGTCTGTACCCATTGGGCGGGAGGGCTCCCCGTCCGCCCTGTCCCTTCCCTATTTCATCCCACTCCTCGGCATGCTCGAGGCCATTTGCGTCCGTGCGAAGCCGCGAGAGCGGCTGCAGCCTTTCCATCGCAGCTCTCGCAGCCAATAAAGCATCCAGCCGCCACGCGGATGGATTTGGACGAATTCCCTGCCTCTTTGTTTCTTCCCTCGCGCCGACGGCAAAGCGCGGCCAACAGCCCACCCCGGAGCGTGGCAGCAAAAGCACCCGGAAACTGCGGCGAGCCCTGGCCCCGACGAAATCTGAGACGCCCAAGCCGGGCGCTCGAGAGCTGACCGGGGCAGACAAAAGTAAAGAGCAGCCGCGAGTGATGCCCAACATCCAGGCCACGGCCAGCGCAAGGCTGCGGAGCAGGCAGAGAGTCACCACAGAGCACCTGGGAGCCGCACAGAGAGAGCGCCGCCGCCGCGAAGCTGCGCCACCGACCAGCGAGCGCCGCTGCCGAGACGAGCGAGCACGATCCGCGCAGAAAACCGCTGCCGCCACCGCAGGGTCGCGGTCCACGATGGAAAAGTGCTCCGTGCTGGACTGAAAAGGGGAGCAAGTGCCCCCCCGAAATAAGTCAGTGACGTCTCCGCCACCCACAGGAAAACACGCTGTGTTTTCCTGCGTGGGACTGGAAGCGCAACCATTCACGGCTACGGAAAGCCGAAGAACGGACGCTTCCCGGGAAAGAAGACCCTGGTAGCAGCTTTTATTTGCGAAGATTCCGGTTTGGTGAGTGATTAGCCGCGGGGGGTACCCGGCTGATACTTCACGTGGGTGGGCTCTGCCGCGTTTCCGGAGGTACGGATCACACAGCGCGCAGCGTGTGCGGCGGGCCGCCGGGGTCTTTCGCGTTTTTTGCTTTTTTTCTTTCGCCTTTTCTGCACCAGGGGTGAGGCTTTGGGTAGAAATAGCATGGGGACCACGCTATCTACCCAACAAAGGGAATTCTATACCCAAATTAAGGGGATTTTATCAGTAAAACATCCCTACCCCAAAAATTCAGTCAAGCAGTTTGTACGATGGCTCTGCTTTTCCTTTCCATGTGTAACCGCGGAGGATGCTCACAGAACAGAGTTCTGGGAGCAAGTAGGAGCCAGGTTAGCAGAGGGAATAGACAGGGATCCCTCTGTGAAAGATTGCTTCCCAAAGCTCCATTTGCTAATCTCGGAGGTTGTAAAAGCGGGGTCTGCGCGAGAAGCGGCCGAGGAAAGCAAAGAGCCATCGGGCAAAACTGTTGTTTCCCCTGAATCCGTTTCCCCATCCTCTCCTACCCCTTTTTCCCCTAACCTGGGTAGGCAGAGGGGAGTGCTCCACCGCTCTGAGGCGCAGGGCACCTCCACAGACGTGGACCATGCTCCTGGCTCCCCCGAGCCCCCTCCCGGCGTCCCCTCCTTGGTGAAATTAGCTACTTCGCTGAGGAACCAACTCCAAACCCCTTTTCCAATCCCCTTTTCCCGGTCAGAAATCCCAGTTCTGGTGCTACACCACGCAGTCCTGTTTCCTTGAACCCTTTTCTTTGTTCCCCTGAGGAAGCTGTGGCCATGTGGTCAGGGTCTTTTTCGTCCCAAGATGGAGGGCGGCCACATGGAGAGGTTTCTTCTTCCCATAATCCCTTTGTCCCCTTTGTTCCCTGTATCCCCACCTTTGACCCCACCCCTTCCTGCTTCCCTGTGGGTGTGGGCACCGCCCACTCCAGGCATTGGGTTGCCACCCCTCCCCCTGTTCCCCCTCGGGTGGGCGTTCCCTTCTTCCATGTCCTGCCTGCGGCAACATCAGCCCCACCCTCCCCCGACAGGGAGGGCTCTGTCACCTCCGCCCCGCTGTCCCAGGGAGAAGATTCTCCCCGCCCTGTCCCACATACCGCGCCCCCACGTCCTCCCGCTCCTCGGATATCCAGGGGGGGAGGGGGGAGTAGGGGAGAGGGAAGGGGACGGGGCCCAATCTATGAAGTCGAGCAGTCGCTCCGCAGTCCAGCCTCCTACGCCAGGGGAGGGGAAAACCCTACATGGACACCCCTTCCGTATGAATCCATAAAAGAGGTCCGCAAAACATCACACGATTTTGGATAAAAAAGCCCCTTTTTTAAAGGCATTTTAAAAGCGACTTTAACGTCTAGAACTGTAGTGCCAGCAGACCTTAAGTGTCTGTTTAGCTGCCTGCTTCTCCCATCAGAATACAGCTTGTGGGAGAGGAGGTGGAAGAAACTGGCAGCAGACCTGCTTCCCGAAATCCTAGAAGGGCCTTACAGCCTGGATTTCACGGAAGAACCGATCACTTTGGACCATCTGGTGGGTGAAGGAGAATGGAGTGAAGGGCAACTTCAGGCTCAGGGAATTCCAACGGCCGTGCTGGACATGTCCAGGGGTGCAGCAGAGCGTGCGTTCCTGGGCATGCCCACCAAGGACCCGATGGTTCCCTATACAGCAATTAAACAAGGTGTCGCAGAGACTTTTGTAGATTTCGTAGACCGGGTCTGGGCAGCAGTCAAGAGATGGGTGGAGAGACCTGAACACCGAGACGGGCTAGTCCTAGAAGCGGTGCACATGAACGCCAACACCATGTGCAAAAGAATCATCCTGTCGCTGCCGGCCTCACCAGCGCCGACCCTCGACCAGATCATCGAGGAGTGCAACCTGAAATCACACCTGATAGAGGAGGAGGCCCCAAAGAGACCTAAAGACAAGCTGGTCACATCTGCTGTTGCTCCTCCAAGGAACTCAGCTCCGAAGTGACTTCCATCCACACGCCGGTGCTTCCACTGCCATCAGGAGGGACATTTTCAGGATCGCTGCCCACTTCTAAGGACTATACCACCCGGGGCTGCGGGAGGAGGGAGGAGGGATGGGAACCCCACAATCTCAAAAAACTAGGAAAGGAACGTGCACTTGCCTCGCGCGCTGATAAAAATGAGGCAAGTCGTGGTGCCGCGAGAGGAGCCGTGATACACCATCTAGTCCCATCTGTAAGCGGCTGCCTCTCAACTACTGACATCGGGGAGCCTTATCAGCTCCGACTCACCAATTCTGTCCACTTTCGTTCCCAGGACTGGCATTTCTTCATAGCACATGCAGAGCTTCTATCACACATCTGCCGCTGTGAAACCAGGAGGAAGGAGGACCTTCTGAACTGCAGGTACCTCGTGGTCGGAGACACAAAAAGCACCCCACTGGAGATAGAGGTTCCTCCAGTAATTTCCACCCTTAATCCGAGGCTCTTCTATCTCGTGGCATGCTGTGTCCATCCCCCCCTCTTCCTGCCTAAGGGCCAGGTTATTGCACAGGCAATTCCTATTCCTCGTGCTCTGTGTAATGACCTGGAACTCTCAGTCTTTTATGCTGGGAAGTTGGGAGAGGAAAAACCCCTCGTATGGTGTAAACTCAAGTGCGAGGGGCATTCTGCATACCTTCATGGGATGTTGGACACAGGGGCAGACGTGATGGTGGGGTACAGGGGCACCACGCATGTGGCCGTCACACTGGGAGCTGCAAAGTGCGGCCACGCCAGTCTTAGGACTAGGCGGGCCCCAGCCAGCAAAGCAATCAAAAAATATTATCCAAATTAAGGGTCCGAACGGACTGCTAGCCTCAGTACGTCCGTTCGTGATCGATTGTAAATTTACACTATGGGGGAGAGATGCCATGTCCCAATGGGGAGCCAAATTGGAATTTCCGGCCCCCCAACATTTTTAGGTGCGGCCACTGAAGAGCGCCCCACACAGAAATTAACGTGGCTCACAGATAAGCCCATCTGGGTGGAGCAGTGGCCGCTAAGTAAGCAGAAACTGCAGGCACTCACAAAACTAGTGGAGGAGGAATTGGCAAAGGGATACATAGTGGAAACTAACAGCCCCTGGAACTCTCCAGTGTTTGTAATTAAAAAACCAGGGAAGGACAGGTGGCGACTCCTCCATGATCTAAGGAAAATTAATGAAGCCATAGAAAATCTGGGCTCTCTCCAACCGGGTATGCCATCTCCATCTATGCTACCCCAAAATTATAATTTAGCCGTAATTGACATTAAAGATTGCTTCTTTCAAATCCCGCTCCATCAAGGATGATGCTCCCCGTTTTGCCTTCTCTGTACCCTCCATCAACAGGGAAGCCCCTATGAAGCGCTACCACTGGACAGTACTACCTCAGGGGCTAAAATGTTCCCCCACTACATGCCAGTGGTATGTCGCCAGAGTTCTGTCCCCAGTGCGTGCCAAGTGGACATCCTGTATTTTCTATCATTACATGGATGACGTGCTGATTTTTGCCCCTGACAGCGAGGTCCTACAAGCAGCTCTGGAGGACACTGTTAGGGCCTTGTCGGTGGCCGGATTCGAACTACAAAAAGAGAAGGTACAGTTACTGCCACCCTGGAAATACCTGGGCCTAGAAATTAATAACCGAACGATTAGGCCTCAACAAATTCAGATAAGTAACAACCCCAAGACGCTGAATGACATACAGCGCTTGTGTGGATCACTAAATTGGATCAGGCCATGGCTGGGACTCACCACGGGAGAACTATCCCCTCTTTTTGACTTGTTAGCAGAAAGGGAGGGGGATGAGGGTTTAAGTTCCCCAAGAGTCCTGACCCGGGAGGCCAGAGCCGCACTCAAGAAGGTCCAAACCACCATCGCGAGTAGGCAAGCCCATCGCTGTCAACCAGGACTGCCTTTCTGCTTCATCCTCTTAGGTGAGTTACCCTATCTATACGGTATAATATTCCAGTGGGACAAGGGCCAACAGGACCCCCTCTTGATAATAGAGTGGGTGTTCCTTGGCCACAGACAGTCCAAAAGTATCACCAAGCCACAAGAGCTGATGGCGCAGCTCATAATACGGGCCAGGGCTTGTCTGCAAGTACTAGCGGGTTGTGACTTCACATGTATCCACCTCCCCATCAAAACATCCACAGGGAAAATGACCAAGGAGACCTTTGAACACCTTCTCAGATAAAATGAAAATTTGCAGTTTGCTCTAGATAGCTTCTCAGGCCAAATTCAAATCGGACATCCTGGCCATGATCTGTTCAATACAGAATTCAAATTGTTGCCAAAAGAATTGCGAAGTAGAAAGCCACTCAGAGCACTGACAGTGTTCACAGGTGGGTCAGGGAATTCCCACAAGTCAGTAGTGACTTGGAAAGACCCAGAGACTCAGTTGTGGGAATCAGACGTTAAGGTAGTGGAAGGTTCCCCACAAGTAGCTGAGTTGGATGCTGTCGTGAGGGCTTTTAAAGAATTCGATCAACCTTTTAATCTAGTCACAGATTCGGCATATGTGGCAGGAGCAGTGTCTAGAGCTGAACATGCAATTGTAAAAGAGGTCCCAAATCAAGTCATCTTCAGGTTGCTCACAGAATTAGTACACCTGGTTTCTAACCGTGAGCATCCCTTTTACGTGGTACACGTGAGGTCACACACGGATCTCCCAGGCTTTATTGCCGAAGGGAACCGCAGAGCAGACGCCTTGGCAGCCCCAGTACAGCTGGGAGGCCAGCCAAACATAGTCGAGCAGGCCAGGCTCAGCCATCAGCAGTTCCATCAAAATGCCCCAGGTCTGGTACGCCAGTTCCATCTGCAGTGTGACCAAGCCAGGGAAATTGTGGCCTCATGCCCCAACTGTCAGGAGGCAGCTCTACCAACACTGGGAGCAGGTGTGAATCCCAGAGGTCTCCGCAGTTGTGAGGTATGGCAGATGGACGTCACCAAAGTCCCCGAATTTGGGAAACTCAAGAATGTCCATGTAACCGTGGACACCTTCTCGGGAGCAGTTTTCGCCTCAGCCCACATAGGAGAAAGAGCCACAGACGTGAAAAAACACCTCATACACGCCTTTGCTACTTTGGGGGTCCCAGCCACAATAAAAACTGATAATGGTCCAGCATATACTTCCAGGGCGCTCAGTAACTTCCTGCAGGAATGGGGGGTCCAGCATAATACCGGGATTCCTCACTCCCCCACCGGCCAGGCCATAATAGAGAGGACTCACCAGACGCTGAAACAAGTCCTCTGGAAGCAGCGGGGAGATGTGCGAGTGCTGTCACCGCACGAGAGACTCTGCAAGGCCTTGTTTACTATCAATTTCCTAAACTGCTCTTTTGACAGACAAGAACCGCCAGCCCTGAGACACTTCAAACAACATCAGGAGCTCCAGCCAGAGGAGAGGCCTCCAGTATTAGTGAGGGATCCAGACTCTAAAGAAATCCAGGGTCCATTCCCACTCTTGACTTGGGGACGGGGATATGCCTGCGTATCCACGCCCTCAGGAGTCAAGTGGATCCCCAGGAGGCATGTCAAACCTTACACACCAGGACAGTCAGTGAGTCGAAGCGATACAGTGCCAGTGGATGCAACCAATGATCCCACCAACCAAGGGGTTGCGTCCAATCGCAGGCGCCACAGAAAAGGGAGAGACTCAACATCTCCCTAAAAAGCACTTTTCCCACATCTACCTCAGACCGTGTATGTCCCCAGCCCGTGTTTATAATAAAGTTGTTGTCCCAGTTCCCCTATCCCCAAACACCCAGGGAAAAAGCAGCTCCAGTACCATCCCCAAGCCCTTTCCATCTACAAAGCGGTCACAGCAGCAGAAGAAGCTAAGAGAAGAGGCCACTGCGAAAGAATCCAAACAGAAACAACTGTCTTTTTTATATTATTTAAAGCGGGGAATTGTTGCATCCCAGGTTTGGGTTCACATTATGGGTTTTTTCTTTGTTAGTTTTCCAGTTCTTTGTACCCTCGTGCATCCCCCGAGTTTTTCCCTACTCCTGTGGTTTCCGTGCCCGTCTTCCCGTTCTCGCGGTCCCACTCACCCCAAAGTCTCGTGTCCGCCCCTGCCGTGTTCCCATTGGTCGCTGTAGTACACGTCATCACCGCGATGTCTGTACCCATTGGGCGGGAGGGCTCCCCGTCCGCCCTGTCCCTTCCCTATTTCATCCCACTCCTCGGCATGCTCGAGGCCATTTGCGTCCGTGCGAAGCTGCGAGAGCGGCTGCAGCCTTTCCATCGCAGCTCTCGCAGCCAATAAAGCATCCAGCCGCCACGCGGATGGATTTGGACGAATTCCCTGCCTCTTTGTTTCTTCCCTCGCGCCGACGGCAAAGCGCGGCCAACAGCCCACCCCGGAGCGTGGCAGCAAAAGCACCCGGAAACTGCGGCGAGCCCTGGCCCCGATGAAATCTGAGACGCCCAAGCCGGGCATTCGGGAGCTGATCGGGGCAGACAAAAGTAAAGAGCAGCCACGTAAACCAACCTGTCAAAACCACCAATTCTACCTGTGCCACCAATCTTGAAGACAGGTGTCAATCTGGTAGCTTTTCCTGTTTCTTCTCGCATCATTCTCTGCAACTGGAAGGCTAGAGAACTGTGCTTCTGATATCATAACCAATCACCTCAAGGCCCTGAAATCTCTTTTGATTTCTCTGGTACTTCTTGTTCCAAAATTCATCATAGCCTAGTGAAAAATTCTTGCCATACCAGGATAGGAAGCTTTCTCGTCACATCTTTAACCTCTGCCCCAGAGAAGGAGGGAAGCAGGCCCACTCTACATGTTGGGTCCTCTGTTCCTATCAGGGAGTTTTCTGTGACAATGATCCATCTGTTTTTTTTATTCATGGAAGCAGTTTTAATGCTGGGTGAAGGCTGACTAAACTTTGACAACACTTCCACACTATATGAACCATCATGATTATTATTGTTCAGATCCACTTGCAAAGCCTCATCCCTCATGCCATGGGAAGGTGGGATAGACAATTTTAGTTATTAGATTAAGTTAATGATAACTTCAATTTCCAAAAGGGAATATTGTACACCTTTAAAGCTGTTCTCTTGTGCTTTTGGAGAATGAGTTGCTGAGCTGTTCTTCCTGGTTTTCAGTAACAGGACATGTGGAAATGGCTTAAAGCTGTGCCAGGGAAGGCTCAGGCTTTCCCTATAAGAAAAACTTCTTTACTAAGTGGCTGATCAAACACTGAAATAGGCTTCCTGGATAGGTGGTCAGTACCCCAAGTCTGTCAATGTTTAAGAGGCATTTGGACAGAGCCTTAATAATGTGCTTCATCTTGTGGTCAGCCCTTATATTGTCACAGAGTTGGACTAGGTAATTGTAGGTCCTTTCCAAAGGAACTATTCTCCCTGTAATTTTATAATGCTTTGAGGTAACAACAAAAGTTTTTAAATTATTCTTCTACATTCAAAGAAGTTTACAGTCCAGATAAAAAACATGACTGAAGTCAAGCTCTGCTTAGACCATACCTGTCATGGTTGTATTCCACATTGAGAGTAGCGTGCTAATGGAAATGGAAGTTCAATCTGAAGGTAAAAAAGAATCTGGGATGAATAGCTGAAAGTGTGGGATGAATGAAGCCTGAATAAATTCATCAGAATATGCTATAATATGGCAATTAATAGGCAGGTATGTCATCTTTCAGACTATCAAAGCTAAGGTGATTATTTACAGTATTCATGGAAGTATTTTACTAGAATCAGCATCTTCTACTGAAAGTCTGTTGGTTTGGGGGGGATTGTTTGTTTGTGGTTTTTTGCATGATGATCTATTTATATATTTGCTGAATTATTTCATAAATTATATTTTCCTCAGAGAATTAAAAACTCAGCATGAACATCTGCAAACTGTGAAGAAACAGAAATGATCTATGTCAAAAATTTTTAAAAACTGTAAGCTGTAAACACTGGACTATTTTTGCTTGGACCAGGAAATGAAAACAGATTGGTCAAATATTAACTGCATTTGCAGCTGCTAGAGGTAACTGGAGTTGGGGTGGTTTGAACACTAATAATTCTTAACTTCAAGTGCATAAAAGAGACTACAATCTGTTTGACACAAATTTTGGAGTTTTTAACCATGATGGATGGTATACAGTTTAACATTTTCTTCTTTGAATTTGGATGCCATACATTTCACTGTTTTCTCCTTAGTTCAAAATATTAAGATACTAAGATATTAAGACTATTCTGCAAAATTTTTTCCTCCATCATGTTTTTCCATGAAGTGATAGTAATACAGTAGACTGCAATAAAAACACCTCTCAACAGCATGATGTTTTAATAGTAAGAAACCGTTTAAGTTTAAAATACAACTTATTGTCATGGAAATAAATTACCTCTGTTGAAAATATCCCACAGGAATCTGTGCATGCCATATACAATATAGCTCCCAGAATGATTTTCCATGGATCTGTCTGACATGCTTTCTACTTGTGAAACATGTATCACAGAAGTAATAAAAATGTATTAGACTATGTGATTTCTAAGTAATAATTTCTAATACTGTATGTACAATTCTCCTGCTTTTGACCTCTGTCTTTGAAATTTATATGAGAACAAAGCATTTTAAGAACTCCATCTACATAATTTGTTGCTTATTTACTATGTAAAAAATCCTGCTAAATAATTTTCCTTTCCCAAAGGATGTATCTCTGTAGCAAGACCCTAGATTGTCATGCCAAGGCATAGAGGGCAATCAAAACCTCCATCTATAATTTCTAATGACATTGTCAAGCATTGATACACATCATTTTACAACAGCAGGTTTCAGCCCTGATGTCTGTATTTTATTAATGTGCATATAGATCAGTTCTACACCCAATATTATTTTTCTTGGCACGTAGCTGGTATATAGCTTATTTCTTCCACATTGCTTTGAGTGTATTATATATTTGACCATTGCTGTAATGAGTGAATCAGAACTTGAACATAGACATGCTCAGTCATAGACATTTGAGAACATTAAATTTACTGCACAGGCTCTCAGCCCTCGGTGATAGACACAAGTTAATCTTCATTTCTTATTGCATGACCTAATTCAGAAAAGCACTTAAGTGCTTCATCTTAAACAAACACTTAATTATTTTCCTTTCAGAGATTTTTCTTTTTTAAATTAGTATTCCATTTCATCAAAATAATGGTATTTTCTAAACATAAACAAATAAGCTAGAAGTTTTTCAGTCTAGACTTTCTGCTGGAACTTAGCACAGGACTTTGTACATAAGATTAATGTCTTCTGTGAAGCTTTAGGGAAACGGCAAAGCAGCCATCAACAAGCCATATTACCATTTTACCATTTCACCACTACCACTAAGAAGAAAATAAACACCAACCTCAGTTTAAAATGAAAGAAGTGAAAGACACTGTGGTTCAAATTTGTCTCATTTTGCTGGGTGGGGCTGTAATAATCTAGGACTAATCTAAAAATTTCCAGGGCATAACTCAGTCATCAGCTGTAGAGTGTTTTGGAACACACTTTATTGATTAAGGACATTTTGTACTATCAAATATTTTTTTCTCTTGCATGAAGTTAGTAAAACCATGACAAAGAGAGAAGAAATTCTGTCTTGGAATTTATCAGGACAGAACTTAGTTTTATTGCAGATACGCTTTTATGCCAAGATAATAATCACTAAGTACTGATGTCATTTGTTCTGTGATTATATTCAGTATGACACAGAATGGTGATGAGTTTTGTACATTTTGGAGATGGTCACTTTAAAGGCAGCTACAAAGATGACAGTCTCTCACTTCTCATGGAGCCACATGGAGAAGATAAGGGTCAGCAGATAAAAGTTGCATTGAGGGAGGCTTCATTTTGACAGAAGAAAGATTTTTTTTTTTTTTAATAATGATATATTGTTCATTGGAACAACCTCCCTAGGGACATGGTGAATTCTCCGTCGCTGGAAGGTTTTTTTCAATATATGATTGGACAGGATGCTCTATATACCAGGCTCCCTTTCCCAATGATGATCAGGAGACCTTTTGAGGGCCCTCCCAGCCTGGGCTGTTCTGTGATTGTATGTTTAGAATTAAGATAAACTTGTAAATTGCTAGAGAGCAGGTATTTCTTTCTTTGTATTGTGACTAAAGTTTTATAAATGTAGAACTTGTAGAACAAGCTCTTATTTCAATGCTCTGTTATAAAGAATTCCATATACTGAAAGTTTCTAGACACCATTGCAAAATTCGATGTATGTCTGCCACTTGCATAGAAATTTTCCACAACCCTAGAGTACCATTGACTGTGAACTGTGACCCATAGTAAAGAAAGACTAATCTGTAATGAAGAAACTTGGTACATCATTAGATTTGATGTACTGTATGTACTGTATTATTGTCTGATCGCTTCATAGATGTTCCTATTTATGCACTCCTAATTTAAGAACAAGATGATTCTCTAAATGAGTAAAATAATTATGTGAATAGTGATTCTATCTGGCTTTTGAAATACTTCATTTAGTTTCATTGCTGAAATTCAGTAGTTACAAGAAACGTAGTTGAAAATAACTATCCCTTTGTGTGGTGGCTAAGAGCTGGCCTGGAGGCCTCACAGTCACATAACTCAACCAGCTGAGGCTGTTGGGGATGCTAACAGCTCTTGGCCAGTGAGCCGGGTGGCAACTAAGTTCAGCCAGTCAGGACCAACCGCGCAGGCTTTGTAACTCTGTATAAAGGGAACTGCACTCAATTGAAATTGGCTGCTGCCACGTGAACATCGAGTGTCGTATGTCCATCTCAACTGTGACACCTTTGGACTTTTTTTCTCCCTCGCAGAAATTTTAGTATGTATTTGTTTATATTTACAATGCAGTTAAAGCCCACTTTCTATTCTCTCAGGACCCTCATGGCACCAACAGACCTTACCAGAACTGCCCAGCCTGCTACTGTACCTCTCCACAATCTGAGCTATGCCCAGGATCCTACCCCAGGGCCACCAGTTCCTGTCCCAGTGATGCTGCAGCAGAACCAGTCACCAGCCTCCCTCAGCCCTCCCCTGCCTCTGCCTCTGGGCTAATGTCCCAGCCTTGCCCTGCCCACACTGGACCCTGCCTGAAGCGTAGGTGGGGCTGCCTCTGTCTGCTTGCATGTGCCTGTGTACTCAGGGAGCATCTGTCCCTCCCTGCACCCAGATACATTCTCCTTGTTTGGTATGCTTTCTAGTTTGTCCCTGTTAAATAAATACAAAATGTCTACCATCATTTAGCTTACACAAATTAATTTCCCGTGGAAAAGAGAGAATTTGTCAGAGTAATTTAAATGTTCCAAGAGAGGTCTTAGCACAGACTGCCCACAGGTGCTCTGTGCTTGGAGTGGCTTTTCGCTGGGGTTACAGCTGCCTGCAGTCACCATAGTTAAGCTGTTATGTTGTTTTGGTTTGGGTTTGTTTTTTGTTCCTGCATAGACTCTCATCACAAACACTATTACAGCCTCAAGAAGACAAAGTTCAGTTGCAAAGTTGAGAATGTAACAGTTCTCAGAACAAATTTTTTAAAAGAGTGTTTGTTTACACAGTACTCAATAAACTCAAGCAAAGGAAAATGTACACTCCAGACCACACAGCAAAAAAAAGGCAAGAGTTCATTATAAGGCCACAAGCACACACATGTGAACATGCTACAACCTTGTTTGTTAAAATGCTTTTAGTAAGCCAAAAGATAAATTATTGTTACAAAAATGCATCATTTAATCCTGTTTTTAAATACCATTTTATTGTGTACATAAATTTGTTCTCTAATACTTGGCACCCATCCAGGATGACATTCACTATCAGATTCATTTTTTGGGAAATCTCTCAATAAAGATTATATTCAAACTTTGGGCCAAGCAGAGCATCTCCTTTTGCATTTATAGAGCTAGTAACTGAATAAATTCAGTAAGCTGAATAATGGGTATATGCCTAGCATTATCAGATGCTTCTCTCTGCATAAGCCAGTTACAGATAAGCGGTCAAAATAGAACCTACTGTAAGGAAGATAAAAGAAAACATTTCAGAAGTCAGAGAACAAGTTGAAGAGAAAGAGATTTAGACAGGGATATGCAGACTTGGGAAGAAGGCATCACTCAGAAATGCAAAAGATCTCCTTCTGAGTTTGTAATTTAGGCAGCAGCAGCAGCAGAGGGGAAGGTCTGCAGATGAAGAGATAGACAGCTGTTTAGAGGTATGCATAAAAGAGGACTGAATAAAACTCAAAGCCAGAAACAGTAGGATTAGATGAAAGCAAAAGGATGGGTCTTGGCAAAAGATAAACTTTGTATTTTTCTGCCCTTTGTATTTACATTTTTCTATCCCCTGTAAATACCATGAATTGTCTGCAAAAAGTATATTACAGGCTTTTAAAATGCTGTTCTTTGTGCAGAATAACACAATAATTCCAGGACAATTTAACCTGTTAATTCCAGCTTTAGGTATGGGTTCTGTACTTAATGAGCCAAAGATTGCTGATGGCACAATTCATGTTTCACCTCATGGACTTCTGTTTTGCTTGGGTTTTTGATTAATTCACTAACCATGTGGACAGGGTGTTAAATAGAGTTGTGCTCTTAAGCAGGTTATTGCTGATGCAATCTCTCTTTCCCATAACACAGAATTGGAGAACCAGTATGGAGGACTCCTTCTCCAGTCTTGGCCTCAAGACCAGTTGTCCAATCCTAGTCACTGTTCTAACCTGTTCTTTTTTTCCTCTTTCCAGTTCAGGTCTTTATCAGCTTCCAATTCTTTCTTCATAAATTCCATTAAGTCATGACAGAGCCCTTCTTGAGTCTCCTCGAGAACTTTCCCTCAAGATGATAAAGGATAATTCCAAAAAAAAGGCCAGTTTACTATTGATTGCTAAGTCATTAATGCACAGTGTTGATGACAAAAAGAATTATCAGAATTTCTTTAGCAATGCAATTGCAATCCAGTGCAATTTTTTGTTCCTATTCACAAAACCAAGATAATTTTGTTAAAAAAAAATTTAAAATACTGCATATGAGGTAATAGAAAATATCACTCAGCAGTATATATGCTTTAAAAAATTGTCAAGATAATCTCAAATTTACTCTATGATATGCTTAGCTGCATGTAGATCTGACAATAGGGAAATTCTTTTTTTAACTGACTATCTTAATATGATAATACTGTCATTCTCCCTATTCTTCATGCCATTAAGTGATACTAAGCTTTCAGTACTCATAAGCATGATTCTTAGTATCAGAAAGACATATTCCTTATTCATATGCTCATTAAAAAATTTAACACAAAAAAAATTAGTCTCAAATCTTCTATTCTACAGAATTAATCAATTAATACATCCTGAAATCATAGCATATTAAGGCTGAAAATCATAGAATAGACAAGACCAGCCCTCAGGAATCTCTGAACCAGGAGACCACGGTAGAGGAATGTAGGAACCGTAGGTTCTATTTAGACCACTTATCTTTTCCTGGCTTATGCAGAGAGAAGCATCTGACAATGCTAGACATATACCCAATATTCAGCTTACTTGTGGTGTTATATTTTAGTTAAATGGTATGCTCTGTCTCACCCCTGGAAAATGTATGGTTTATTCCAAGCCTGTGATCCTCCCCTGCAGTATCCTGTGTCTGTAATCCCATTGGCCAAATCTGTTCCATGCCCACTTTGAATCTCCCTGTTAAGTGTGCCGGCGGGGCGGGACGGTGCTCTCTGTCTCTTAGCTGGCTCTCCTGGCTGGTGCCTGCTCAGTCCCTCTCTCCCCTTCCCCTTTCCCCCCTCACTCCCCTTTCCCCCTCTCTCCCTCAGAAACCATGCTGCCTCCCGGGGGTAGGATCCCCAATAAACCCTCACCTAATGAGCACCCTGAGAAGCCGTGTGGAGTCTCCTTGCCTGCCTGCTGCCATCAGTGAACACGCAGCCTAGGGGGGGCCCTCCCAGGGACACCCCCGGGGGGCCACCCCCAGAACGCGCCGCTACACTTACTGTCACCCCAGTCTTCAAAAAGGGCAAGAAGGAGGACTCAGGGGACTACCAGCCAGTCCACCTCACCTCAATTCCTGAAAAGGTGATGGAGCACCTCATTCTGGAGACCATCTCTATCCGCATGGGTGACAAGGAAATTAGGATGGAGTCAGCATGGATTCAGCAAAGGAACATCATTGAGAAGAGCATTGCCAGCAGTTTGGGCAAGGTGATCCTGGCCCTCTGTTCAGCCCTGGTGGGGCACATCTGGAGTGCTGTGTACAGTTCTGAGCTCCTCAGGACCAGAGAGACATGGAGATGCTGGAGCAGGTCCAGAGGAGGGTGACAAAGATTATTAGGGGACTGGAGCATCTCTCGTACAAGGCAATGCTTACCTATAAAAATATGAATAGAGGGTGTCAGTGGATGGATTCAGGCTCTGCCCGGGGATGTCAAGCAATAGAACAAGAGGCTGTGGGCACAAACTGATGCACATGAAGTTCCAACTCAATGTGAGGAAGAGATTCTTTACTGTGCAGGTGACTGGAACAGATTACTGAGAGCGGTTTGAAGTCTTCTTCAATGGAGACATTCAAGAACAATCCAGACATGATCCTACGCAATGCATTCTGAGATCCTGTTTGTGCATGCATGTTGAAATATGGTCCCTTCTAACCTGACCAACTCTGTCATTCTGTAATTCTGAGGCTTTTCTTCTAGATGACCAGATCAAGTTTTCTGTGTTTCCTCATATGAGAGTTGCTCTAGTTCCATCCTGATCTTAGTAGCACTTCACTAAACCCTCTCCTGTATTTGTATAGGTGTTTTTTACCATGGAGCCCAGAACTCAATACTTGAGGTGTGACCTCACCACTGCTGAGTAGACAGGAAGGATCACCACCCTCAAACTGCTAGCAACACACCTCCTGCAGCAGCTGAGGACACTGCCTTCTTTCAAATTGTGTGAATACCAGTGAGTTCATTGTCTTAAATAAGAATATTCTGGAGTATTCCAAGTCCTAAAGAAGATTGTCATCATTTTGAGAGAACTTCAGTCTGTTTCACTACTATGGATCCCTTTTTTAATAAAACTGAACATCATACAGGCTAATGTCTGTATTAATATTAATGTAAGATAATAGTACATATATCTATATAACATATAGTCTCCTGACAGACCTATTAGGGCAGGATGTTTATAGAAGTTAAGCTAAAGACATCACTCAGTAAGGACTGATTTTTTGAAGCATTTTGGTGCTGGACAACTGTAGCTGCGCATTCCGGGGGGGGACCCCCCGGGGGTGTCCCTGGGGGCCCCCCAAGGCTGTGAGTTCGCTGGTAGCAGCAGGCAGGCAAGGAGACTCCACACGGCTTCTCAGGGTGCTCATTAGGTGAGGGTTTATTGGGGTCCTACCCCCGGGAGGCAGCATGGTTTCTGAGGGAGAGAGGGAGAAAGGGGAGTGAGGGGGGGAAAGGGGAGGGGGAGAGAGGGACTGAGCAGGCACCGGCCAGGAGAGCCGGCGAAGAGACAGAGAGCACCGTCCCCCGGCACACTTAACAGGGAGATTCAAAGTGGGCACGGAACAGATTTGGCCAATGGAATTACAGACACAGGATACTGCAGGGGAGGATCACAGGCTTGGAATAAACCATACATTTTCCAGGGGTGAGACAGAGCATACCATTTAACTGAAATATACCACCATAGACAATCATTGAAATCCTTGGAAAACACATGCCAGAAGACCTTTAAAGTCACGTAAAGTCACCAGTAAAATGGAATATAGATTCCAAACATTTTAAAACTCTGTTTAGAAAGAGAGCAGTCTTAGCTTCATCCTCATAGGAGATAAAAAACTTCTTCTGTAGCCGACCTGCTGACCATTGCTCACAATAACCTTCCAACATGTCATAACACTGAGAAGTGAAAAACTGACCTAACATTAGATAAGCAAGTAGAAAGTAATTATATACATTGCTAATGGCTTTAAAGAGATTTGGAAAACAGTCTATGAAGCATTGCAGGTAGAAATGCAATGTGTTCTTCACAAAAACACTCAAGAAGATGAAGATGAATAAACTGTAGATACAATAAATTACTAATCTCCTGTTCTCTAACAATTAGTTTTAAGACATTTGCTGATGAAGGTTCTTTTTTTCACATTTTCAGTTTTATGACAGAATCATAAATAATGCAGAACTATCATCTTTTTTATACTCTATACTGTATGTTTATCCTTCATAGGCTTCCTGAGGGCCACTGAAGCATGCTTCGAAATAATTAGAAATACAGAGCTAATTTATTTTCTGGCTTATTCCTCTACCCCAAGAATCCTTTCACCCCTCCAAAATTGTGACTGCCTTAATTTTACTGTAGTTCAACAGCAACTGTTAAACATTTGTAATTGAAGACTTCAGAGAGACACTGGTTGATATACCAGCCATTATTCACAAGAGGAAATCTCACCTTTCTTTCAAAAATAGAGTTTATCTGGAAAAAAGCAGATAAAGTGCAAAAATATTCAGAAGAAAATGAAGTTCTCTTCCTACCCATTAGTACAGAAACTCCAACGCAAATTCCTTTTTTGTAGTAGTGGTTGGAAACTGCTCCAATTAAACAATAGATTTGAAAAGCAAAACTGTACTGCATAATCTGAGAAATCATAACAAAAATCTAGAGAAGAAGACAGAATCTAGAGAAGAAAGATTTAGAGAGTCTAGATAAAAATACACAGAAATCTGTACTTTGTTCAGATTTCACACTGGAAAGTTAAAGATTAATTAATGTTTAGATATAGATAATAGAAATCAAAATACTAAAAACATCAAAAACAGAATAATGAAAACTAGTAATTTCATATTATTTAGGTTTGACATAGTAATCTGGAATTAAGAAGCATGAACTGTATTAAATTTATCCGAATTTTCTGATATACAGAAGAGAACTACTGAAAACTAAGAGATTTTCTATTCTTTTTAAGATAAATTTCCATGCCACTTCAGTATCTGTCATAATGGCTGCCATTCTATTTCTAGGACTTACCTGAGTAATGATGGCTGAGTTTTATACATTGTGTGCTGGAAAGAAGTATATTATTTTTTGTATTACTGCATAGAATTGAGACAACTATACACCAATGGTCTTTAAAACTCTTCCCATTTTTCAGGCAGGGAATATTCTACCTTACAGATGAATTACACTAAACAAAATTGTATTTCTCTTCATCTCTGAATTCAGTTTTTAAAACTAAAGGAAAACAGCTGCTCATCCAGCAATACATGAGGAACGGGAATGCCTCTCATGGCTTTGTTTTTTTCTTAACCATTAGGATGTAGAGGAAACTAGTCTATCCTACATTTATGAAGAGTGAAATATATGATCTAATAGGGAAGAATTCCATCTACCTACCATTAACTCATAAACTGTAAAGACTGGTTAAAAAAAGATAATACAAAATGTAAAAATAAACAAAAGGAAAAAATTATAAATGCTGCTTCTTTACTTCTGGCAGCTAAGGAGATAATGATAAATACACATAAACACAGAGTTATCCGTTTTGAAATGTGATTGGGACAGAATTCTCACTGCCACATTTATCATAGAGAAAACCTTGCATTTACAGGAACAATTGAAATGCTGGATACAGAAGGATTTCCGACCATGATTAGCAACAGTCTTTTTTCACTAGCTGGAATTGTTGGTCACCTTCAGAGAAGAATGAAGCAAATAATATTGCCTGAACAAAGACAGTTTGTCTGGCAAAATCTTTTCCTTCTACAGTCATCAAGACTGCAGGCCATATTTTTAAGGTCAATTCTCAGTTCACTCTGTGCTTGGAAAAGAGAGTTCTTCAGATGTTTTGTCCTGAACCAGAAAACAAATACGCAAAAACAATCTCTCCATGATACACTGAATGATCAATATCTGGCAAAGGAGAAGGTAGAACACTTTTGATACACATGCAGTGAGCTGGTGTGGAGGACTAAGTTTGCGTGAGTGTGAAATGAGAAAACTTTAGAGGACATGATGGAAGAACAGATACTTTTAACAAAGATATTATTAAAAGTTTATTCCCATTTCTGATTAAAACATGGTTTTGAACATATTTTATCATCTTCTGGTGAGAGCTACTCCAGTTCATGCCAGAAGAGGGGGGTCTTCTCTTTCACCACAACTACCTGGGCATAGTAACTGTTTGTCTTGGGTTGGACAACCCTTGTTTTCACAGTTTGTCCAAACTGAAAAAAAAAAAGGACTTAGCATTCCAGATGTGACCTACAAATAAAAGCACCTTCACTAAGTCTGTGTGTTTTTACTTGTGCACAGTGTGTTTTTTCATAAAAACCCTGAAAAGGCAGTACCAACCTGAAATTTCTTAAAAATTACCCTGCATTAGTCTTGATGTTCTGATTATGACAGAGAGGTAAGAGGAACTCAGAACACAAGAAGTTAAGGACATGTTTTGATAGTGAAATAATATGGCTACTTAGAGGTTTTAAGGCTGATTAGATTTTATATTTAATTCTATTTTTTTTTAAATATTGCACAACTAACACCACCTTTGCACCACCTCTTACAAATATGCTTTGTGGCAGTCTGAGGAATGTCTGACTTTTTTTGTCTGGACTTAAGAGGGAATGCTTTTGGGAAGCATTTTTGAGTGAAAAGGAAGATGCATGCCTTTTACATTTTTTTTCTCAGCATGCAGCATGCAGCATGGAAAGATATATAGAGATGCAATAAAAAGTGCATAAATGCTAATAATAATCATAGTAATTCTAAAGAGGAGGAAAAGAGCTATTCAAATACTATAGCAGAGGTGGAAAACAAGGGATCTGATCAGATCACCTCATGAAGACAATGCCATTAGCAGGTTTGTTGAAAAAAAATTGGTCTGAATTACCATATCCAGATCAGATCCATGACCTGAATAGACCATGTTACCATAATCATAAGTGTTTCAACTTCTGTAGCCAGATAAAATAAAGGTTTGACCATTTCAGTCATTACATTATTCAAATAAACTGAATACTCCTAAAATATACAACAACCATATTTTGTTGTTATAACAAAACTAGTTATAGCCTGGGTAGAATCCAGCTGGGTAGAATGGTAAACGGCCACTACCATTGCTATTATAGAAGGTCCTTGGAGACATAATTAAAAGTCTAAAGAGGAAATTGTCACACTGTTGGAAAGAAAGGAAAAAAGAAAGCCCACTAAGGGACAGAGATCAAATAGAACAATATTTTACTCAATTCCATTAATTATAACAATTAAAACCCAATATTTTTGTTCTTACAAAAGCCAATGCTGAACCAGTTTTGTATGTACAATGCATACTATACTTAAATAATGTCTTTCAGATGGGTTTGCCAAGACAATTCACAGGTATTAATTGCAGAGATCAGTTAAGCAGCTTGAGACAAAGGGATCCACTGAGGTTTGAGCTCTGATCTAAAACCTTAAGTATGTTTTACATATTTCCTCTTCGTGGGCAACACTCAGTTTTATCTTTGAGGAGTGTAGCAGACTCAAAGAGAGAGTGAGAGAGAGATACAAAAGCTTCAAATAAATTTGAGTTGTCAGGCCACAAGTCAGCAGTCTAAGACCTCAGGAGGTGAGCTGCAGGCACACAGTCAACAGACCTAGAAAGAGACTGTTCTGTATTACACTATTGTTTTTCAAGTAAAAATTTATTCTTGCAAGAACAGTAAAACAAAGTGTTGTTTGCACCACTTTTTAAGCAATATTGTGTGAGATACCAAAGCACTAGTAAGTAAGAATGCTGCTTTTAGCATTTTGCACAAGCTGGAGCTTATATAAGGGTATATCTCAAAGTGGTCCACCTCAGTGGACCAATATAGATCCTAAAGCATACAACAGTCTCTGAGCTTAACAGCAGACAGTTCAAGCTACAGACTATGAATATTTCTAAGCTACAAAGCAAGGGTATTACTGTCAATGTGTCCCTAATGGAAACAAAAATCCTAAAGAGATAACTAAAATATTTCTAAAGTAGCAAGTCAAAAGAAACCCACAAGGTCTTGACATGAGGTCAGAATGTGACATTTGTATTTCTTCTATTTTCAGTATAGAAGGGGTAAAAACTAATACATAGTATCAATCAAGTGAGGAATGAATACTACAGTAGCTTAAAAAAGACATCTAGTTAATCTAATTTCAAGTGTTTTAAAAAGCAGAACTAGAAATAAATGCCAGGGATGTGTCAAATAGAAAGAAACGGAAAAAAATGTGGCATCTTTGACAACTTGTGTGGCAGCACGGAAACATGAACATAATGGCATATACGGAGATCTCAGGAAAGTCTGTACACAAATCCTATGACAGCAAGCTCTCAAAATAAGATTCAAAAAATGGATGAAAACTAATGCTTTGAGATAGAAAGGTTACACAGATAGATAGTAAATTTATTTTACTTTGGTTAGTGAGCTAATGTACTTAAAATTCCCACAGAAACCTCATTGAGAAGAATCTTGCCTAAGAATTTATGCTCAAGAAAATAAAAATAAGACAGAAGGTAAGGCAGAGAGAATTCCACAGAATTGCCAAATATTAACCTCTCTGAAAAAAAAAATCTTGAAATGGGTATTATTTACAAAATTATGTTTCTATAACTAAATTAATAAAATTCACTACAGAAAACATGTGATGTTAGAGAACACATTAAGCATCAGAAAAAATCTGCTGGGAAAAATCTGATCCTAGCAGCTTCTTCAGAATGAGAATTTCTCCCACTGAGAAAATTAAATGAGGGGGTGGCACCATAGAGAAAAGATCCAATACCAGCTAAGTGAACTGAAACAAATGAATTGGAGAACATCAAATAAACACATATAACTAGTATGGGAAATAAAAATTAAGAATTAGACATTAAGACTAGGAACATCCAGAACTATGTAGCTTGATAAAGAAAGAGTATGAGGAATTCAATGTTCAGTATAAAAAAATCATGCATCTGTTTTGAAATTAATTTATCATAAATGAACTGGGTTCAGAATAAGAGATGTTTCAAAAATTACTGTGTTGATATTGCTTCAAAACATTTTCCATAGCATTCCATAGCTAGAAGTACGTAGTGTTTTTTTTAATTCCTTAATCTAAAAAATCAAAGTTTTTAAAATGTAAGCCTTTTACAATATGCATTTTCTCTGTCTATCTGGATGTTTTTAGGCTTAATATAGCTATGGTCATAAAGACTTACTGAAATAGATTTTCCAAATTTAGATCATACTTTCTCCATGGCATTTAGTCAAACAATCTGATGAAAACAATCATTTGGGCCCATTTGGCCCTACAGTTGTACTGTATGATTTATGAAGCATTATAGAGAAACATGTTTCTCTCTAATGCACATGAATCTCAGGTTTATGTCTTGGGTTTGACAAACACCATGAACTGCATTGTATTGCTGTCTTCTTTTAATCACCTAAACCTGGGAGCCAAACTACCTGGAATCATCCAGGATAGCAGGAATTGAAATACACTGAATATTGGAAACCTGATGAAAAGTTATTCTGAATTCTAAGGTAGACCAGTAAACTGCAACTTTTTTATCACACACCCCTACATAATTTACAGATTATATACATGCACTACTATATATATTTTTATATGTTATATATAAAATACTTTAAAATCAAAATTTAAAAAAGGATGATAAAAAGACAAATTAAGTACTTTATTTTAATTTAGTAGTGGTACAATATGTACTTTCTTCCTGCACCCCAGTGTATTATCCTGTGCCCACAACACTTTGGAGGCCACCAGACTAGACTGCTGAGGGGTGACAGAAATTTTCTGTAAGAAAGGTTGCTTTCACTTCATCTGAATGGGGCCTACTGCAAATTACACCTTCCTCTCAGCAGCACCTTCTCCCTCATTTTTTTCTCCAGCCTTAACTATGTAGCAGTTTACAGAGCTGTTACAAGCAGACTGTATCTACTGCCTCTGCAGCTCATACTGTCCCCAGTGTTGGCAATTAGCAATCATAGTCTTAATTAGCTTGACCCACCTGGCTATTTTGCTACTAATAAATCAATTAATTCAAATCACATGGAGGAACTTCTGTGTAGTACCATAGCTTAATCACTACTGGTCATCCTTGTATATTACTTTTTTATGTGCTAGAAAAACATAGTATCCAGGCTGAATTTGTATTCTCCACTGATAGGCAACCTGTCAAGCAAGTGTGGAGTGTGGTTAGTATTTTTAATGTATATAGGGATTTGGCAAAAGCCTCTGCAGAGTGCAAAGGAGAAACTTGGGATGTAAGTTATAAACACTTTGGCACACTGAATCGGATAATCTTCACTTCTCCCTGAATTGTGTGGATACTGCTCATTTGGGATACTGCTCAGTTTACTCAGGAGCCTCTCTTACTATGCTAGACACTAGTTTTTGATATAAGAAACAGAAGCTTCTAAGACCAGGATATTTTTGTGATTGGGATCTCTGAGGAATTTCTTTTTTTTTCCCTAGAAATACCTGCTCCCTTGGGAGCTATTAAAGTGTGTGATCTTGTCCTTATATCCAAAGATGCCCCCTTTCTGTTTTCTTTCTGGAAAGCAATTTCCTGACTCTTTCTTTTTTCACCTCTCTCAGTATCAAGAGGAAACAGTCAAAAAAAAAATCCACTGTAACTAAAGACATTTTACTGTCTGGCCTTTTCTTCTTAAGCACAAGCATGTTTTTTGCAGCTGGCCTCATGTCAGTCACGCAGAGTTCTGAGAATTGTGCTTTTTCTGTCAGCATCATTGTTTTCCTTATCTTCTCCTCTCACATAAGGAGCCTGAATGTCACTTTGCACATGAGTTTAGTAAGATTTTCACTAAACTCACTTTTTCTCACCAAAAATGAAGAATCTTCTGTATTGACATACCTTCACTTCCAGAATAAAAAATTATTGCAGTATTGCTGGAAAGTGTGGAAAGAGATGAAGGATACAGCAACTATGGAACAGTTGAGCTCTTGGTCATAGGTACAGATGTTCACAGTGAGAAATTTTCACCACTTCCTGAAAACCTTGGGCAAATACCCAAGAAAAATCCTTGTTTCCATTTTCTTACTACTTACTCTGACTAGATAGTAACCAGCCTGAAGATATATAGGAAAATAGTTTGTTCAGGGAGGTGGAAGAAAGCAGACACAACCAGAAGGTCAGAAACTTACCAAGAGACTAGGCCTTTTAGCCAAGTCTTTTGGTCACTGGCCATATTCTGAAGCAATATAAAGTAAATGGACCTAGAGTAGACAACAAATTGATTGGGAGCCTTTTTTTGCTCCCAAATGCTAGAAAGGTAAATGATTTGCTGGTTTGATTTCAATAGGGTTTTTTTTTTTTGCATTCTTTTTAGGGAAGGAAGAAAAGCATCCACACAGAAAATGAAAAACTATCTTAGACGTCATGACCATTACCATAGCATTTTCTTTTACTACATGATGCAACTTGTAGCATTGTGCATGCTAGTTCGTCAATGCAAAACAATTCAATTACTTTTGCCTAGTATCTATGTTGTATTTAGAATACTTTTTGATAGTGGTAAAATCTTAAGGGAAATATTTCTTCAACATACAGAACTAAGTGTAAATGAAATTTAAAGGCATCAAAGATTGGCTTGGAAGAAAATGGAAAAAAGATGTTTGAAGACAAGCAAATAAGATTACAGGGAGAAACAAGACCGACTGTAAAAAGCCTCTGCTGAAGACTTGAAAGACAGTTGAATAAATGCCTCTAACCAGGAAAGAAAATGCATAAGTTGAATTCTGGAAAAGGATTAAGTTACTATGATAGAAATAAAGTGATCAGATTTTTCCTTTTTCTTGGAACAATTACATGAAAAGTAAAGGTAGGAAGAAGCAAAAGAGACTGTACATCCTCCTCTGTTGTCTATTCCTGTTTACTTCCCCTGAAAGCTCTTATACTTCCTTATGTGCTCTACACATTAGACTTATTTTCCTTTATCACCAGCATGAATAGTTTGCATTGCATCCTAATCTCCATTTGCCTGCTTTTGCCATGATACATTAAATGGATTCTGTACACTGAGCTTTCCCTAGTGTCTTTGCTATGTAATTTGTATCTTTACTGTGCTCTTCCTAATAGAAGTGTGTACATTGCAGTATTTTGGAATATTTCTAGAACTTTTAAAAATGTTTTCCTCCTGTATGTTTACAGGAGATATAACAAAGTTAGGAAATGTACCTCGTATTTGAAGCAGAAATCAGTAAGATTTGCACAGAATTCCACAATCCCAAGAAAGCTTGGTATTGAGTACAGAGGAAAAAATTTTGTTTTTGTCAAAAGCTTCTATATTCCAGTGGAGTATTTGTAATGATCGCTGTCTTAATCTCATAATGTTAGTTGACCATACATGTCTATGTGAGTTGGAAACTTCTTGTAATACCCATTTGACACAGGTGGAACTAAACTACAAAGAGCTACATTGGCTTAGGTCACACAAAAAGAGTAGGAAAACAAAATTGAACCAAATTTTCTCAAGAATCCCTGGGAGTGACCCAACAGACATTACTCTTCTAGAGTAATTGCTTCTAGTATTGTCAGTTTTGGTATGTATTTCTAATAGTAAAAAAAAAATATTTTTCAATATGTAAAAACAAGTGCCATCTTGAGAAGTATTTTTGTTATGTAAAGAATTTATAATATATGTTAACTTGATGGTATCTTTGATCCAGAAGACATACTTCCTACTAATAAAAGGCATTCCAAAGTAAGAAGTATATTTGCAAATGTCATGTACGTTATATAAATTATTTTATGTGGAAAATGAATGTAGTAATTTATATATTTCCATGTTTCTTTTCTTTAGTCTAAATACTCCATTTTCTTCCTTATTTTTAATTCATGGAAGAAATTGTATCTCTGAGTAGAAGGGAGGAGAGAGAAAGATATATGGCTTGAGGATTATAAGAGAAGTTGTACTCAATATTATTAGTCTTTGCAGATTATTCCACCAAACATAGCAAAAGAAGTGGAAGGAGTTTGAGAATACAGCTATCTATGGTGACTGGAAAAGCAAAGCCAAGGAAAACATGAGTTAAAAATGACCCAACTAGAACCAGGAGAGGAAGTACATCGTTAAATAAGTCACTGGGAAGCACTAGATCAGTATTGGAAGAAAAATACATTGGGACAAACATTGGAATTGGAATTCTGAGCAATTCCACATACTCACCAAGGAAACTCTGCAGAAGGATGAAACTAAGTGCCTTAATCATTTAAGCTGTCTAGAAGGACAGCTGTCAGTGTTACTAAGTATTGAGAGTTCAATGATTGGTGTACCCAGGTCTTCTTTAAACTGTTCGCTTAAACATCAATATACTTTTATATACTTTTGATTGTCAATCAACCACTTTTTGTGGTTGATCTACTAAGAATAATGTAAACTGCATTATTAAATAATATCAACATCAACTTCCCTGAAGTGCCCCAAAAGTAAACTACGTCCTGAGATGACTATTAGCTCATTCTAAGAGAACTGAAAGCAGGTACTTTAATTCACTTTTCAAAAAAATGTTGAATATTATCAATTTCCACTTTCTGACCTTCTATTAATGTTATTTAGAGAAACCAAAGACAGAATTTATTTTAATATACCACAAACACTAAGAGAGTCAAAATATGTAGCAAATGTCTGCAATTTCTTTTAAAATATAGACATTGACTTGGTTGGAATTACAATGTAGTGCTTATAGAGCCTTACACTAATGATTCTGTGTAAATCAAAGAAAATATGCCCATTTGTCTAAGTAACAATAAAAACAACAATAACATTGTTTTCAACCTTGCTGTTTATCGCACCTATACTACATTGCCTAAACAGCAGGCAGAATAGATAATAATTGGGTATTCTCTACCCTCACTGGAGGCTTGATTTTTCAAGCACACACCCAAGACTTTACCCAAAAGTGTGAAAAAAGAAAAGAAAGTCATAATCTAGGCTGTCCAAAATAAACTCCTCAGGATCAGTAATACCAGCTGTATGTCTCTTTAATCATATTTTCCTTCCTAGCTCTCAGCATGGAAACCTGACTGCCAGTAGAACTGATTTTAATGAACAATGACTGAGGGAAGTTCTTGAGACACATGAACACTACCACAAATTACCAAGCAGGGATGAAGTATGCCCATTCTTTTTATGCCCTGGTGCCTGAGTTCTGAATTAAAATACAAGGTGAATTTATTTAATACTCTTGACTTACCTAACAGATTTGTTCTACAGAACCAAGCTTCACTTTGTGCAGAGTTTGTTTGGGTTCCCTGCATGGCTTGAATGCATTTATTCTTGACCCTCTTTATTAACAAAGGACATTATAGCCAATTTTACATGCTAAGCAATTTTTAAAAGTCAAATTCAGATACCTAGTATTGTTTGCACGAGACAAATTAATTTCATCGACTTTACTTCAGAGTTTTACAGCTTTGCAAGTGCTTGTATCTTTGGGTATCCTTTATCTGAAAGGTGTCTGATTCTGCTGTTTGACTTTTATTCTTGTACATAAACACATTTCTGCAAACAAATAGTTTTCTATTCTTAACAGACAGTCCTTTAAGGTTCACAAATTTCTAATTTTTGTCTGTGATATAAAATGGACAGATCTCTAATTCCATACTGTAATCACAATTGAATCAACATATTGAAAGATTTACAAGAAAACTAAACAATCATCCTACCCTCAGTTCTAAAATTATTGCTTCCTGAGGATATAATAATTAAAAAAAATCCCAGACTAGATATAACTTCAGTATCACACGTTACTTCTGGGCCAGCCAGGTACTGTGGTTTACTGTGTTTAGTGGTCTGCAAGACAGTGCAAAAGACTTCAATTTGATTCCCTGCTTTTACTTACTTGGCCAAACAGACAGCTATGTTTATGCCTATATAACAGCTTTCATCAAAGACTCTCTGAAAATGCACAGTAGGAAAATGCAGAGCTGTTGCTGTTCTTAGGGTGATTTTACAAAGAAGGAGGCCATGCAAGAAATACCAAGAAATTTGAAAAAAATGTTTCAAGCTTGAGAATATATCATTATGGGAGATCTAGATTTTATTCATGCTAAGTATTTCTACTAATGTAAAGTGAACCAACAGCTCTGTATCAAGCCAAAGAGACCTTAGCACCCTCAAAACTTGTTATCTTAGATAGGTCTTACAAGGTAGTTTTCAGAGAAGTCTTCAACCAGTCTTCACTGGTTTACCAATGCATCTTCACTGTGCTTTATTGGCAAGATTCTGGTCAAACCTTAATAAGATTTCAATTATAGAAGCTAATTCTGCCCAGAAGTACTCGATTACCTACAATGGGTTTCAAGAGTCATGTAAAAGCACTTATCAGGTTCTTTTTTCTGTCCTATTTGTTAATATCTGTCCTGTTTTGTAACTGAGCTGATGACCTTTGGATCAGCAGAGTCACAACTACTTGGCCTAGATGTCTTGAAACACATCATAGAACAGGGGAACTTTGATAATCATAAGGTGGATCATAATTTCAGTAATTACTTTGGTGACAGAGCATATATTGTATAATCTTGATAAACTGAAAGAAGCTAAGAAAGGTTTGTTTCAAAGTTGCTGGCAAAGAACAGAATAAGGTAAAAATAATTAAAAAGAAAGGCTACCTTCTTGGACATATGTCACAGTACTACGGATGGGGATATCAAGTTACAGTGGAACATAAAGATAGATCAGTATGATATTAAAAGGCAAATGGCATTTTGAGCTGCATTATACAGACTACTGTATATCATATACAACAGGCAATTGCTCTATTGTCTATGGAAGCTTCAGTTAGAGCACTACTTGCTAATCAGTGGACTTGCTGGTATTTATGGTAAATTAAGTAGTACTCATGGAGAAGTAAGAAGAGTCCTAATAATTTTCAGAAATACAACATGAGAAATGTTTGAAGGAAAAGGTGTTGTTAGGTGGAAGAGTGAAAAAAGAAGTCTTCCAGTATTCAATTCAAAAGTCTGCTATGAAGTATGCCTAGAACAGGAAAAGAAGGAATCAGCTTATTTAGAAGGAAAAGTGTTTTGTTTAGCTATTAAGAAAAACTAACATTAAAGGCAGTGAGGTACTGGTGTAGGGCACTCACAAAGGGTATAGTGGGATTTTTTATGAAATTTTGCAACATGTCATAGAGATGTTCTATACAAAATCTTCTCTCAAAATAGATTACAAGTCCTGAGATTACAAATCCAAAAATCTACACTTACATGAATTCAAGGTGACATACATTCTGCACAGATCATGTTTAAATGGAAGTAACATATCTTTGTTTGTCAGACACAGACGTGATGTTGGGTGATTTGTGTCTCCTGCTCACCATCACAATACTTGCTTTTCATCTACAAGATGTGATACTAGTAACCTATACATATTTTATATTAATAAATTTACTTTTCCTGGTATAAGTAAATAAATTTAGAGCCTAAATTATTGGCCTAGCCTTTATTGGCCTAGTTAAAAAAAAAAAAAAAAAAAAAAAAAAGGTTGGACATTAGATTGTTTTGAATAAGACAAAGAGAGTGTTAAGTATTTTAAGAGCCAGAAATTGCTTGTTATGTATTTTTTTCTGTAAGCCCTTTGTTGCAAAATGAGTCTCTGAGATAGCTGCTTTCCTGATGAATAGTATTTTCTATTGCAGTCTGGAAAAATGTATCTAGTGGTATGCTTCTACACAGATTCCCTGATTAAATACTTCCTAAAACTATGGAGAACCAGATGTTTATGTCTTTCCTGTGCATAAATGGGGCACTCCAATTAAAGATCATCCTTCCTTTAAAATATAGCATTTGTTTTAGGTGTAATTTTAAAGCAATTGTTTCAATTCTACCAACATCTCTTACAAAGCACTAAGCAAAGCTTTCATGTATGTGTATGTGTGTGTTTACAGCTGGTCTGTAAAAGCAATAAACTCACAGAAGAAGATGAAGAAGTTATAAGGATGTATTTTTTGTCTTATAAAAGAAATACATGAATTGCGCTAGAAGAGCCTAGACTATGCAGCTGCCTTCTAAAAATGTGACTTGGACTGTATTTCAACCATTCTTTAAACTTTTAGGGAGAAGAAAAAAAAGAAAGAGAAGAAAACATATTGAAATCCTAAGCTGTCCTATATTATTAAAGGCTGGAAAGGAAATAACAACAATGTTATGGAGGCATTGACAGTAAAGCTTGGATTCATATACTTTGTGCACCATCAAGACCCACAAGACTGTATCTGCTATGCTATCTGAAGACTCTGCTAATTAATTGTGATTAGGAGTAGCAAACCTAATATTTTAAGTTGTTTTTTTCTTTTTTTTTGCTAGACATGTCACTGAACTGAAGATGTCATAGAAGTGCTAACATTTTGTAAGAGTTGTCATAGTTCTTATGTCACAGCTTGTGGTAGTTCTTCAGTAGCAATGTAAGAAACTTAATCAAAGTGATCTGTGAAACGGTGTTGTCTCCTTAGCTTGGGACAGGTTGTATTTATGCTCTCTAGATCACAAAGGCAGAGTATTGATAACCTCTTTTATTTACGTGTATCCAACATTAAATGACTTTTACTTGTACACAGTGTATTCATTTACAGAATTCATAGAGGATACATGCACATGAAAGCTTTCCAGGTACACCAAGAAGTCACAAACAAGAGAATTAAAATAAATTATTCAGAGTATAGAGCATAATTTTACAAAGAAAATCCCAGCTGCTACAGACTCAAAGTCATACTCTTAAGAATAGCCACTCTTTCTGTGAGAGTACTTCACAAAGAACAGTCCTTCAAATGCTAACTTCCTTCGTTTTATCCTGAGAGCCAATGCTCTGTCCTCATCATCTCTAGCTCTACACTGAAAAGAGGTATTTCTTAACAGTACTGGTAGGATAAATTACACAAATGCAATTAACTTTTATAATAGAAAGTCACATTTTTATATCCTTGAAATCAAATATACTGAAAGACTCTTGGGCCCTGCATAATTAATTTAAACTCACAAACTACAAGTTACAAAAAAAAAAAATCCACATTTTAAGTTTAAACTAGCACTAAAATACTTTGAGGTTTCAAAAAGAACCACTTAGACAAGTGTTCACTATTTCCCTTATTTTCCTTGTCCATCTATACACACAAGGAATAAATTTCTCTAATTTCATAAACACACACACACACACACACAGGTGGGGCAACAAATTTGGATAAATTAGTTCAAGGTCAAAGACCAGCACTTTGGATGTGAAATCAAACTAACTGAAAATGGGGCAGCCAATAAAAAAAGGAAATTCAGAGTTCTATCTGGATAGCACTGTCAATTGTGAAAAGTATTTGGCTTATGATCCAGTGGTAGAAGTGCATGGATAAAAAGTACTTTAAAAAGGAAACCAGTTTTTGGATACAATATTTTTAATTTCCTATTTTCTCCAGGTTCCTAAGATTTAAAGTAATGCCAACTGCAAAGTCTACACCTTCTTTTCATAATTGCACCTCAACAAAATGAACAAATACAAGAAGTCTATTAGATGTCCCCAACAAACTGTTTATAATAAAAGCTGTGGGAGTACCTGGTATTCTAACTAGATGTTTAGAAGTCAGGGTTACAATCAAGCTCAAGTTCAAACGAGACCTATTAAGTATCTGCTATTAGAGTAGTCCACTGCGATAAGAGGTCAAAATCTAAAAGTTGGTCTTTCATAAGAAGACAAGGATCAAGCTGTCAATTCTTTTGCCTTCTTTTCTTTCTCTTGACATGAAGATTTAAAAATAAATATAAAACAGAATAGAGAAGTTATGATGGATGAGAAATCTTTATGCCACATTATTTAAAGCTGGCTTTAATGCTCTGTACTATATTCAGCTTAGATTGCCACATCCATAATAAGCCACCATTTAAGCAAGGTGTGAATAGCAGAAAAATAATTTTTCTAAAACTAGGGAAGTCTTAGCAGTACTTTTTCAAGACTAGACATGAAAGATTTTGTGATTTGCCCTGCTATATAATATTTGACATTTTTGTTGTTTTTAAGATACTGAGCCACCAATCACAATTAGCTTTGACTGGGGCATTTTATTTGTTAAAACTAATTTATGAGATCAAGCTAAATGCACAAATACTCATTGTAACATACTAGAATGAAATAAGTAAAATCCAATCAACAATTAGATTTCAAGACAAAAGCAGTAAACTGGGTAAGAAAAAAAAAAGAGAGACTTTCCTATCAGCTCACAACTAACTCTCCAAGGCAATAATTTTTGACTGGTGTAATATAGGGAAAACAAATGGTAAAACACTAAGAGAACTGAAAAATACTGAGATTCACTTGGGAAAAATACTCTCATGTGTTATATGAGATAAGCTGAAATATATTCCAGAATGCATATAGAACACTACATGTGGTCTCTGACTAGCAATTACTAAGTTATAGAAAACAATTTTGATGGACAAAGACTGGAAGTGAAAACAGAGAAAGAAGAAGCTTCAATCTAGAGCGCTCTTAAAAGTAAATATATGTATTCTTACTGGACAAAGGATGATAGAATGACCAAATAGATTCAAAACATTTATTTTTACTTTTTCTACTACTATAAGTGAATTGCTGAAACTTACTACACCATATTCCTTTTGTCTCTACAGTTGAATAGTTGAATAGTTTTATTTTTCTCCTTATCTATAAAATTTTCTAGTGTCCCTTACAAAAACTGTTGTAGAACTACAAAGTAACATCTGTATCTATTGTTTTTAATATATATTCTTTCAGCTGAGCTCACACAGTCCTGGAAGCATATTTGCCTTAAAGAAAATCTGCTAATGTTTTGGGGAAAGTTTACGATAAGTCAAACTGTGGTAGCAACCTCCAAAAGAGTGTATTTGGTACAGAGGATATGGTACAAAAAGAAAAATAGATGTATATGTTGCAGACAACCTTTTTTCATTCCCAAAAACCACCATTATGACTGGGAGGACTTAGCAACATTAAAATGCTGGAAAAACTTTGTATAACCTTAAATATTTAAGTGCAAGAGGCAAAGAAAACATAATTAGCTATTCTTACTTCACTTCTTCTATGACAAAAATACTTTTTGACTCAGAACACTACAGTATCAGTATTGTTATTTGACATAGTTTCATGAGCTTAATACTGAATTTTGACAGCTGGCTAGCAGGGGTTAGAAAGTTAGAAAGTTCAGAAGTCATGAAATGTTATCATTACAAGTGTGTACACAATATTATTTCAGCCCTTTCATGTGATGAGTACACAGCATCTGAAATTGTATGCTCATGTACTGTCTTCTTCCTGCAACATGTGTCTGTATCAAGTGCAGAGAAATTATGACATTCTCTAAACAGATTACCTATATAATAAATGGAGCTTCTTTCCTAATATGCCCGCTTAATTTACTGCTAAAGTTTTAAAGTGTGTGATGAATAAGACAAAAGAGAAAGATGGAACTACAGCTAAAGCAGATGAAGCAGTCAAACTTCATCCTGGAGACCTAGATTCTACTCCTGTCTCTAAGCTCCTTTGTGATCCTGTGCAACTGACGTTAAACCAAATGTTTACATTTGGTCCCTAGTTTTCCACATCTTGTCTCATGCTGTTGGGGTTCAGAGCTATGTTTAGGTGAACCCCTTCAGAAGCAGCATCCTTGATAATCTGCCAACATAAGGTCAAACTTCAAATTCCATCAGGAAGTTATAGTTTGCCTAAGAAACCCTTAGACCCTTTTTTGTAATAAATGCTCAGATATTCTCTCCTACTCAGATTATTGACAATGGCTGAAGTTTTCCCAAATGTCATGATGTGATTAACTAGCATAAAACTCAAACAAAAATGCCTAAAAAGATGAAAAAAAATTAAAAGAAAAAAAGGGAAAAGAATAATCTCTACTAGAAAGCAGGAGCCTATCTTTTGTAAGTCATGCTGTAAGCCAGGCCAGCTGTTTTAAGTAACACTTAGCATAGAAACTTAACACAAATATTCATTGTGTACACGGATGGTACAGCCATATTCCCAGATAAAATGAATAATCAGATTTATGACGGCACTTCATGATGGCATTGGTCCAAAATATTGAAGGGTATTTTTGGAATGGATTGTTTGCCTCAGTACAAACTGTGGATTACAGAAAACAGGTTTCATTTTCAGGACTGGGAATACTTTCTCTGTTGGAGATTCTTTCTACCAGTAATCTCTTTTTTTCGTTTACATGTCAATTATGTCTCTAGAAGTGTTCTGTCTTACCTTGTCACCCATCAGAATATGGGAGATTTCAGTTTGGTATCTTTCTATAGTCCCTTTTAGGACTGGTGCCTTATGTCGCACCTCACCTCTGTTTGCTCTGTGGGAAAATCCTCTGGACCACACCTTGGGTTTGCAAAATGGGTGAGATTCAAGTGAAGCATAAATTTCTTCTGTGAGAAATAAGATCAAGACAGCAGAGAAATACCACACTCTGGAGACATCACAATTTACATGAATTATGGTTCCATTCTTCTCAAGTTGCAGTTACTACTCAGACTCTAATTTGCAATAGCTTGTTGCTCCAATCTGTGAAAAACAAAAACAACAAACCAAGCAACCAAGAAAAACCCCAAAAGCAAAAAACCAAACCAACCAAAAGAAAAAGCTCTCCCCAAACCCAAAGGACTCCCCAAAACACCAAGAAACAAAACCAAAAAAACCCTCAAGAAAATTATTTTACCTTCTAACTTTGTTCACACTAATAAATCTCAGACAAGGAATACTACTAATTCTTTACGGTGGTCATATCTGGTTTTAAAGGAAAATTACAGTGAGAAAGACTTGCTGTCTATATATCTCTGTTGATGAGGCTGAAATTGTTAGAGACACTGTTTTCTTCATGAGAAAATATCATTAGACTAAGAAGCAATAAAAGTTTAAGCCTTGCACTTACTCTCTGAAACCTTGCATATAACATCCAAAATTTAAGGCTGAGAAGTGAACACACATTAAGAAGTCATAAGACAGTCCTGTGACACACCATGAATCTGTACACTGTCTTTTGACATTGAACTGCAAGTAAAGGTCATCATTTCCCACAATATCAATGATGTGCTGATTTCACAGTCACTGCAGCACTATAAAGAAACAAAAAATACTGTGCATGTGGATAGTATAGTATTTTAATACAGGCTCTATCTTCTTAATTTTATCTCAGAATATACTACACCGTAGGCAAACTTGAAAGGAAGAACTCAATGGGGATTTAAAACACTATTGTTTATGTGACTGAAAGCATGACTTTGAAAGATGTGAAATTTCAGAAAAAACTTGGAGCTTGTTCAGTCTGAAGACTAATGATGTTATGTATTCCAATGCCATCAGGTCCTATAAGCAGAAGTATCCTATAAGCAGAAGTATCTTACTCCACAGTGTTTATCCTGTAATCCCATACTGTCAACCCAAGAATCAGACCTTCCAACAGCCAGCTTGCTTCCAGTCATTTTACCTTCTCATCATCTTTCAAGAGGTTGTAATGTACTGCCAATACAAAAGACAATGGCTTATTGACAGGTGGAAGAAAAAAAAAAGGTTTAAAAATGCTGAATCAAGTATCAAGCAAGATAACAAAGGAGAAACTCCATTAAGCTTTATTAGTTTCTATATAAAATTACTTAGAGTCTTTAAAAATAAAGTAACTGGAAGCTATTAATGATTGTGCTACACTTAGAGGTTCTTTGAAATGACAAATTAGAGCTTATATAATTTTTTTATTGATACAGGCTATTATCAGTGTAAATGTAAAATATATGCACTACTAATTTAGTGCATATAGAAATATATCCTTCAAATGCCTTGCCCCAGTTAAAAAAAAATGTTTTCCAAAGTAGTAAGGAAATCTGGTTTTAAGTTTAGTTGAATGGCCATCTACCTACTCTAATTCTTTTCTTTCATAAAGCTGTAACCCTTTCTAATCTTTGATTTACTTCGGGGAAACTGCACAGTGAAGATTAGCCTTGTAATGGGCATGGCATATCTTTATTCTAGCAGGTGACCATGCCTTTTGCAAGCAAAGGTTGCAGCACTTTAATTTGCATCAGACTGCTTTGACCCTTCCCTCCTTCATGTGAGTAGAGGTGGTTGTGAGGCTCTGAAGGCTTTGACCACGAGGGGGCTGTGTGAACACAATTTTTTGGCAACTTCTTGGCCCTTCCCTGGTTCAAAAGGGCAAATGCGTTTTTATGTACGATAAAATGTGACTTTGAAATAATTAACAAGGTTTTTTTTATCTCTCCCCTTTGACAGAAAACGTACCAAGTCATGGCTTAATTAGTCCTGTGATTTTTTTTTTTTTTTAGAATTCAAATTACTTGAAATTTTCATTGGTCATGGTATTTGTATAAAAACCCCAAATCCTGATAAATGCAAAATCCTTAGAATCGTCGCTTAGAGCCTGAAACATGCCTTCAAAGATCAAGACTAATCCTGATGAAGTGTGGACACTGCAAACCTGTCCATAAGCTCATACGTATTATGCCTAATCAAGGTATCCGACAAATAACCAGAAAACAAAAATAATTTTTCATGGAAACAGAAATTGAGATATATTATATCAGGTTTTATGAAAAAACTAGTTTTGATACTAATACAGATAATTTACCTTACTCTCTTCTGACAGCCATAGGAAATACATAAGTAACAAAGATGCCAAAATATGGTAAAAAGCTTGGGAAGTTGGCAATTCTCGGGGACATGCCGTTCATTACAGCAAGCTTACTGTGAGTTCAGTCCATAGCAGATGCAGGAAAAATCAGGAGCGCAGACGGCTACCTCCCGTCTTCTCTCAATTTTTCTCAGTTCCTGCTAGGTCATCTGAATGTCCAACTACACCAAAAGGGAGCAAATTGTTCTAGCTGTGTTTCACATCGCCTGGAAAGTTCTCCTCACGTTCACTTTTTAACGGTCCGGCCGTGTTTAAACCTCGTGTTTACACGGCGCCTGACGAGGGGAGCCGGTTTTGACCGCACTGGTGACCCTCAGCGCCTTCTCAGGCCGGACGTGAGGGACAGCCGGGCTGGGCTGCCCGTTCCCGCAGGTGAAGCCCGACAGCCCTCAGCCACCTTCCCCCGACCGAGCAGCCCGTGCGACGCGGGTTAGCTCTGCCACCCCCGCGGGGCCGCCGGCGGGGCTGGCGTGGAGACCGGCGCTTCGAACCGGTAAGGGAAGGTTTCACAGGGGACAGCGGGGACTGGCGGTCGGCACAGCGGTGCCCCGCACCGAGCGCCGGCCCCGTGCGGAGCGGCGCGGGCCGATCCGCCGGCGGCCGCGGGAGGGCGCGGAACCTCCCGCCCCGCCCCGCCCCGCCCCGCGCCCCTGCGGGAGCGCGCCCGGCCGGCCGCCGTGTGCCTGCGCGCCCAGCCCGGGCCGCGGCTGCGCTTCCACGGCGCCGCCGGGGCAGCGTTTCGCTCGGTTTGGCTCCTTGTCACACAAAGATGTGACTCTTGTCTGTTCCCTGCTAACGTACAACCGTGACGGCTCACCTCCTCCCGCCTCCCTTACCCCCCCCCTCCCCTTCACAGGAAAAAAAAAAAAAAAAAAATCCCACCCTTTTACAAAATATTTCCTCAGATCCCACACCGAGCAGCAGCTGCCGCCGCCGCCGCCGCCGCCGCCGCAGAGCCCTGGGAGCTGATGGAGCAATGGGTGGGAAGCGGGAAACCGGCACCACGAACAAAAACTTCGCCTAACTTTTCCCTTCCTTTCTAACGCTCTTCCCTTCTTCCCCTCCGGCTCCTTACCCCCTCCTCTCGGCTACGCTCCATTTTCCGCCGTGTCTCTGCCCCCTCTTAGCCCTCCCTCCAGCTTTCTTTCGCATTGCCGCCTTCCCTCTCGCTCGCTCCAGCAGCGCCTGGAGCCGATAAGGAAGAGGAGAAGCAGCGGGAGGGACTGCAGCCGCTCAAGGAGCAGCAGGGCGGAGGACGGGAAGGCGAAAGGGGGCAGAGGAGGCAGAGGCGCGGCGGCCCCGCGCGGCGCCGCCGGCCGCCCTCGCCACAAAGTTGGCGGCGGTCGCGGGGTGTTTTTGACAGCTGGGCGCTGGCCGCCTCTGCCGCGGCTCCCGCCTGGCACAGAAAGTTTGCGGGGGAGGGAGCAGGCAGAGGGAAAGGGACAGAGCAGTCGAGGGTGTGTGTGTGAAAAAATAACCCCCTCTGCCTCCCTGCCTGCCGCCCTCGCCCGAGAGCGCGGAGTTAGAAGGAAGCAGCGCTGCCCTCCCGGGCCCGCTCGCAGCCTCCCCCCGCCGCCTCCCCTTCCCCAGCCAGAGATCCTAACAACAACAAACCAACCTGTGGAGGCTCTGACCCGAACCTGGGTCCCTCCTCCCATCACTTCCAGCTCTCCGGTGAAAGCTCTTTCTCTTTCTTTCTCCCTACTGCTCGGGCTGAACTTTGGGGGCTGAAGTTTCGAGAGAGTCAGAGAGAGTGTATGGCGCGAAGGGGTGGGGGGGGGAGGAGAAAGGGACTTTCGTTGCTGCTGCAGCTGCTGGTTTTTTTTTTTTTTTTTTTTTTTTTTTTTTTTGTTGTTGTTGTTTTGGTTTTTTTTTTTTTTTTTTGTGTTAATGGTGCGGGATTTTTTTTTTTTTTTGAAGGGGTAAAGTATTTTTTAAATCTCCATTTTTAATTCAAATCACCTGGGGGGGTGGGTGGGTGGTGGGAAGGAAAAAGGGAATGGGGGGGGGAAGAGAGAGCGTGTAGAGAGAGAGCCCAGAGGCAAAAGCAAGGGTGCAGGCACTGCCGCTGAGAGGAGATCGAGAGACAGGGGGTGCACTTGACAACCAGCATGCAGAGATGGTAAGAAGTTTCCAGCAGCCTTTCGTTTTCATTCTAGCCTTTACTTTGGTTTGATTTGATTAATAAATTGTGCAGTAACACAAGCAGCCCTGCTTGGTATCGGTGTATTTCAGCCTTCAAAGAAACCAACAGCCAGGCAAGGCGAAGTAGGGAGATAATAAATAAATAAATAAGCTTTGTGCTGCGTGGATTGGGGGAAAACAAATGTCTTAAGAGGTTGTACTAAACTTTAAGTGAGTTTGGGGGGTTGAAATGGGATGGCCACATGCTTTTTACCGCCTCCTTCCTTTCACTAAAGACGAGGAGCTAGTGTAAAAAAAGTGTTTGCGGATGGATGGGAGGGAGGGAGAGTGAAGGTGGAGTGGGGTTGAGTCGGACATACGGTTGTCTGATCTATTTTGGCCACCACCTTCTGCTCGGAAATGAGTATGGTTTGCACACAATGTAAAGGTAACCTTTGAGAGCGAGAAGGAGCTCTGTGCTCGCCTGTGAAACATCGCCTGCGGCAGGGAGACGGGTGTAAATTCACCTTCCCTCCGAAACTCTTTTTCTGTTGTGCATGTGCTTGCAGTATGCACCTCTCCAATCAGCAATTGCTAACAGAACTTGGAGTTATGCTGATGCCCTATCTGTAAAGGGGAAGGGGGAGCCCCTCAAAAACCAACTTTGAGCAAGGTTTTACTGCTTATTTCATGTGCTGTGTACATGCACATCTCCTTTACAGTAGGGGTTTTGCAAAGCAGGGTTTGGGCTTTTAATTTAAAAATTAAAAGTCGAAATGGCCAAGGACCTCATTTGACTGAAGTCCGTTTGTCTTGGTTGTGATTCGAGGATAGGTTAAACAGCTGAGAAAGACAAGCTCATTTAAGCCGTGACTACACTTAATATGCAGAATGGTAACTGTTCACGTTAACACACGGATCGACCTCAGCTGGTGATGAACGGTGATCATCCCATATTCAATGAAGTAGTATGTTTCCAGTCGCTGTTTGACTACTGCTCTGCTTTCAGTCAGCTTTTGTCACCTCACTCCAGGGATGTTACAGAGCTGACTTGTGTGCCTTGAATGTACACATACATATGTACAGGCACACACGCAAGTGTTCATATATATCTATAGTTCTATCTGCTTATATATCTGTATGTTTCTGCATGCATACACGTATGTATGTACATATGTACTCAAACTATAAATAGAGAATGTCTGTGTGAATGGAGTTTACGATGGAAGGTTTGTGTTTTTCCCTTCTCTCCTTAATATGACATGCCTTGTTCCAGTGATCAAAGCCACAATTGGAGTGCAGGAGATGCAACTGTCAAATGTAGACAACAAGGAAAAAAAAAGGGGAAAAAAAAAAAAAGGAAGGGGGGAAAAAGCAGCATGTGCCCAGGACTGTGGTTACAGTGACACTGACAGAAATTAAAGTGGTTTTGAAAGCAGCAAGCAATTTATGATGGTTTCCATTTACCCTAGAGTCAAGCTGTTGTAAAATTGATGCACAAAAGACATCATGTAGTAATCTGGTGTACCCAGGATTAAAGTGGTAATGAGTGTCTTTTTTGTGTATCTGACGGTTAAAATGGTTTGAAGCTATTTTTAAAATATGAAATCAAAGCAGAATATTACTTATTTCTTTTCTTAATCTGTATGTTAGCTGTATATAGTAGTTGTTGAAATATTTCTTGGTGGAAATGGGATTATATTTCTCACTGTATTCCATTTTCCCTTTTTTATTATAACCTCTTTCCACAGACAAATTATGAGTAGCATTTTTGTCATAGTTTCAGAGTACAAGTGTTCACAGTTAAATTACTGAGTTCATTTCAGACAGTAATATTTAATAAGCCTGATCAGCATATCTGTACGAGAATACCAACTTCCCGCAAAAGTATGTGGAACTTTCCTTGCCCTTAAAAATGGCAGGATTTTTTAATCTGAAACTTAATGGGGCATATGTACTCTCTGATACACTCTAGTTTCATTTTAAACTGTCTAGTTAAGCCAACTAGCTGTATGTGTGTTCTGCTTTAAAATCCTAAAGCATGTGAATTTTAAAACTTGCTAAATATTTCAAATGACTTATCTTTACCTGATCCACATGTAGAAAAGCTGCAGTGTAAATGATAAACTATTTGTTATGAGCAAATTTTGAAACTCTTTTTAAGACTTGGGACTTGTGAAAGTGTTTCTTAAGCACACATCTTGCACACGTAATAGAAAATCCCTGCCTTGGTACACTGTTTTGTAAAAAATACAATAGTGTGACATTTTAGGGGAAAAACTTTTAGGAGCAGATCTATGCCGTTAATCTTGTTACATTTTTATTTTTGAGGCATTTGAGAAAGACAAGTATGAAATTGCAGTAAACAAAGTAAAGAAACAGACAAAAGCAGAGATGGCTATTGCTATATTAAAATGTAAATGTTACAGTTTGAATTTTCTAGTGAGTTTTTGAGTTCAGTGCTTTACATAACATTTTGTCCTAATCTTGCTTGCTGTCAGAGATGTTTCATGGTTGTGCAATTGCTGCAGTCAAGAATGCCAATTTGCATTCCAGGAGTGTCATTTGATTACTTTTATCTACACAGCTCGAAGACCAGCCCAGACCTCTCATTTCATCTTGCCATGTCACGAGTCAGTGCTGTGTCCTCTTTTCAAAAATCTGCCTGATTTAGACAAGAAAGAAAAGTACTTTCATGTTGCAGCCGCAGTCCCCTGCTAACTTGTCAGCAGCAGGATATGATTCACTTGGGCCCAGAAGAATGGTAGAGAGATGAGGGTTAGGCGGTTCAATAAGCCTATGGACAGGTAGTGTGTGACATCCCAAGAGAGCTTAAATTAATGAAGAACAGGTCTGCTTAGTTCTTCATACTATGACCTGGTGCTGTCCCCATAGTTTTCTCATTTGATCTTTCCCAGCGAATTGATTTTTCCTAGTACTTTTTTGGCTTCCAAGTTAGTCCTTGTGGGACTGAAATTAGCAGAGCAACTTAAGTTGGATAATACAGCTGTTCAGAAAAGAAGAAATTGGACACTAGCTCATAGAGGGGGAGGGGGAAGTAAGGTATTCTTTCTGTGTTTACTGAGAATTCCTTTTATTTTTAATACTACAGTTTTATTTTCAAAAATGTCACAATTGCCATATGACTTTGGAACTTTGCTTTCTCATTTAATAAAGTTTGTACCAATGGTCCATTGCACACCGCATTAAATGTGTATCATTTAAATAAAACAAACATGCTTGCAGCATAGACTGCAGGTTTGTTTTGGTGTTTGTCAGTTGAACTTGCTTGTTAGAAATGATTTGCTAGTCTGTAATGAGGCTTTTCCAGTTGTTGTAAGACATTTAAAATATCAATTGCACATGCCAACTGCATTATTTATAGCCTGCTAAATAACTGTAATTCTGTAGTATCCAGTACTGAAATGCAGTGGAGATTAAACAATAAGAGCCATTACAAATTGTATGTGTAAATATTATGGTAGGTGAAAATACAGTCAGCAAATTACCACTGGCATTACTGGTTTTCTGGAAAACCAGCGTATGCCAACAAATTTATTTTAACTGACATTCTGTACTTAAAATCTGGGTTCTAAATAGGGCTATAGTATTATCTGTCAGGTTTCTTTACATCATTTTGCACTTGGTAATTGGATGGTGGAATGGAGGTGTGTCTGTCTGTGTGTGTATGTGTGTTTCAATGCATACATAGCTCGGTTGTCAAACAATGTAAGATTTCAAACCAGAATTTGGTAAATAAAGTGTAAGTTGGAAATGATTAAGAGGGTCTTTAGTATGCTGCACAAGAGTAAGCAATATTTAACTTCCTGTATTTCACAGCAGATGTTCTCACATATAATCCACATCCTCTCAAGTTGTAGAATTAAAAACACTGCTGAATGGAAACAAGAACACATATTATGTAAGGGAAATACTGCTCTCACTTTCTCTCTCAGTATTACTTTTGAAAATGGAAAGAAACTGTAAAGGATCATTGGTCAGTTAAGCTCCTCTGGAGAGCTAGAGGGAGCTTCTGGATTTTATTAGATATGCCATAGGTAAGAAAAAGGGAAAAAATATTCTGAATAAGGGAGGGCTGATTACCATCATTTTTTTTTCAGAGCCAAAGATCTAGAAATTAGACTTCGAGGTGGCTTTATTCTGTGTTATGCCTCTGTATATCAGTAGGATTTGTGGCTGACTACAGATCTTGTGAATTTCAAACAAAGCAGAAATGACCAACAGCAAAGCAATTACATTAAAACAAGTCCAAGTAAAACACTGGATTTTGTACAAAAACCAAATTTATTTTTCTTTCGTCTCATAGATGGGCGTTTCTGGCAGTGTCCCTTTCCCTTTTGCACTTTGGACACTGTCACTACAATGTGAAGTCTTTTCATTGCTGAATGTGGTTTAATGAGAGTCCTGACTCTCACTATGCAGGTTTGCAAAAAACTTTTTATTTAGTGATTTAATTTAATTTCATGTTTACTGTTAGTATGTGTTAAGAAAAAAATGTACATGTCTGGGAATACAAAAGGTTCCTCATAAAATACAAAACAAATAGAGTATACCTGCCATTTTGGAAATGTGTATCACTTCCTAATCTAGCCAGGAATTTTTACTTAATTTGGAAGAATAGTATGTAACATGCCTTCGTAAAAAGCATATGTCTAAATCTTGTATTCTGTGTCAGTTTCATCCCACCTAAATTCTGACTTATCTTTTTTGAAAATGCATTGATCATAATTGCTGCTTGGTTTTCATATGGCAGCTTTTATAAGTATTACTTTGGACAAACTTATTTACCTTATATACTTGTATTATCCAGCGAGATAAAGTACCGGATTTGTCTCCTTTATCTCTCACACAGTAGCTCTTATTATGTGCTGTGCTAGTAAAACCCTTTATTTGTTGATTATTAGAATCTTAGTACACTCAGGAGTTCTGCTGTAATTTAATGTAGTTGTTCAAAGAGGTTCTCTCATTTAGAATCTTCCCATAATACTCTCACCTCATGTTATAAATATGTATATTTTGTATTCCAGATAGATATGTAAATACATTCTTTATTCCGGGTAAATCAAGGATTTTGAGAGAACTCTTTTCATCTGCAGCATCTATTTCAGTACTTTTTTCTTGAAATATTTTATGTAAAAAGAACTCACACAAATTCAGGTAACAATAAGATTTGCTTCTGATTTGTTACTTTAGTTTCTTTAATTTTTTTCATGTCCTACTATGTAGGTAAATCACATTTTTGTAGAAAACTATAAAAAGCTAGAGAAGTTTTAAAACCACGCTGGGCATTGCAATTTTTTTTTTTCATTATGAAAACCAGAATGTTCATAATGCTGATTGTAAGTCATGAGCCAAGTGAAATCAAAATGCCATAAGCTAACCACTAAAGTTTTTAAGTCACCATGGTCTGGTGCACCGTCTAGAAGTTCAGCTATGTTTTTGCAGAGTATTGCAATTGGTTAGGTCTACTGTTCTGCTGCATATAAAACTGTAGAAGTTAGGTCTGTCAGAAAATCTTCAGCTATGGGACATTTTAAAAGCTATGCAAAGCATATTATTAACTGTTATCAGCTGTAAAAGAAACTGGATGTATGTACAACACCCGTCATGCTGTCAGCTGGAATCACACTGAATTAGTGTTGCAACTTTATTATATTTGTCAAATATGTATTATTTTGGAACTTTTGATTTGTGCTCTTAGTCAATGCTCTTTACTGTTGAATACAAATATGTAACAGCAAACAAAAAACATTTTTCCCTTTTTGTGACCTGACATTTGCCAAAGTGCCCCATGCTGAAATTTCTTTTCAGTATCTTTTTTTTTCTTCCGAAGCCAGACATGTACCCAGACACAAAAGCCTTTGTGTATAGCAAGCTGTTTTAAATATTGTGACTTGATGATGTGCTGTCCTTTCTCGGCTTGAGCCAAGGATCTCTGCTCAGTGTCTGTGGATTACCAAGTCCCTTCTTTATTGTACCTCTTGTCAGCTATTCCTATTCATTTAACCTTTCATTAGTGTCTGTGCAGCTTCACTGTCTGGAAAGGCAAGTAGAAACCTAAAGGCCTACTGTCACAGTTATTAGATTTCTCGGTTACATCCCAGCAACCATAAAGGAGTAAGAGTCAACACTATTGTCATGCATGCTGCTATCCTGGGGTGCAACTCTTCTGTGCATGTCAAGGACATGTGCCACATGTTGATAATGCATCCCGGAGATAAATGCACAACATGGGGGATATACCAAGGCTGGCACTAATGAGCTTCGTAGGAGTTATTGCAAAGATAAGCAGTTGTGAAGGAATTTCTCTTAAAACGGTAAAGAGATGGATTTTCACTAAGTGTTGCCAAGGCTTGCTTGCAAGGTACTTGTCAACCATTTTAGTTTCGTTTAAGTGCCATTTACAAAGAAAAAAATGTTTTCTGTGATTTAAAAATGTGTTGCTTTTCACTTTTTAAGCTGCCAGGCTAAAGTGTACTTGAAATTGCCCTCAATAACACATCTTATGACTATTGTTTCTACTTATTTGTTTTTGGATCAAAACCTGCAAATCTTTTACATTACTTGAAAAAAAAATTGCAAATACTAATTGCAATACATTTTGAAATATTCCTCTTAGTAAAGCTCAAAATTTCACTCGTGATTTTGTAAAAGCATAATAATGATCTTTTATAAGGCATAAATTTGGATGAGTATATCTAGGTGCATCTAAGTAGTTTATTCTACATTTGCTACCCAAAGAGCCAAAATTACTAGTTGTGACACAACTTCCTCATTCTACTGAGACATGCCCTCCATTTGATCCAGTGCCATATTCACATACATGTTGCTTCTGAAGTGTCTGGAGGCCCGTCTTAGCCTGTTAACCTAATCTAACTGCTTTCTGAGCTCTCAGTTTATGTAATAGCAAAAAATACATGCTTATTCCGGACTTCCCCAGAGTTGATCTTTTAGAATGCATTTTAGTTATGTTTTTATTAGTAGCATTTTAACAGTTTTTTGTATAACTTCATATGTCTTTCATAAGGAGATTTTGGCCAAAACAAAATTAAACCTATAGATTCATAGTTCGGATATAATTTTAATAGTTCTTCTTTGTTCTGTGTAGAACATTAGGATCCCATACTGCTCCTATTCACAACAAGGTTTGAAGTGGGAATAAAGCCACTGAAATCAGTGCAGTTAAAGTTTTAGGAATCTGTTGAATAAAGTCTGGTCACTTCCTTTGCACTTTTCATTGCATGCTAAGAGGATTTTGAAGATGATAAATCTAGTGGGCTACAGGAAAATTCTTTAAAACGTACTTATTTCAGATAAATATTTTGGATTAACATAATCTGAAAGTATGAGAGGTTATAGTTTGTTAATAGGAATTCTGTGCTTTCTAGTTCTTTATATTTTTGTTATTAAAGAAGTAAAGCCTGACTGCACCTTTTGCTTTAATTCAGAACATAGAATCCAAAGTGACCAGCAGTATAATAGCTGATTGTAGGAACAAGTGCATCCAAAGAAAAATATGTTCAAGAGAAAATTCAGCAAAAATAGTCTTTTTAGTTTTCTTGTTCAAACACTGGAAACATTTGTAATGCTGATACTTAATTCTGCTTTCTTGAAATTAGAAGAGAAGCTGTTGTATTTTGTGATTTGAATTTGACAAATATTCAAATGAAAAAGAATCTTGAGACATGATCTGGAACAAATATAAAAGTGCTCTTAGTTTAAAAGATCTTTTCATTACTAGACTGATTTTAGCTTTGATGAGTCTAAAACTTACTACATGGTTTCCAAATCAAAGATGAAAGGGCCAGTTAGGAATCAAATAAATTTTCTTGTTGAAATGTAGCATTTGATATTTGAAGGATGTGCTCAGCATGATAAACTACTTCTCTTTACTATAACTAGCCTGGTGACTTTTTTTTTTGCAATGAAACTACTTTGAAACTGAATTGAGGTATAATAAATTTAACATAAATTAATTTGGAACTCCTGATTAGTACCATTTTTGAACTAAGGGAAATATTTTCCTGAAAGTGCTTTATCGCCCTTTATTGTTAAGGCATGTAACATTTCATTGCTAAGTAATTACTTTTGTAGTTGTTTTGATAGGCTCTTGACTCTTGCAGTTGAGTTCATAGACTCTTACTGGCCTAACTCCATTGACTTTGTTGTGGCAGTGTGTCAACTTTATTAAAGATGGGTTTTTTTATTCATCTCACTGTGCAGTTGCAGGTATATTCCTAATACAAATCCAATGGGCATATACCCCATCTATATGTTTGAAAAGTTATTATTATGGACAGTAAATTATAGTCTACAATACAGTTCAGCAGTGTTTTTTTTACTGTTCTGATGCCAATTATATGCTTCTAAAAGTCTGCTGATAATACTTAGCTTTCCAGAATGAGATTCTGTACAGAATCCTAGAGAGCATTTTGGAAAGTGTTTTGCTGTTCTGATAGAGAGGCAAAGAATTAGGAAAAAAAAAAGCAAATACTACATAAGTAAAAGTGCACACTTTCAACTTTTGTGGTAGGCTATGACTGTATTTCAGTTAGCAGCTGTAATTTGAGCCAGCTTTTGAAGATACCTTATTTCTGATATCTCATGAAATGTGCCTGATCAAAATAAATGACACTACAAGCCACTTGGCTAAGTGATTATATAAGCAATGTGGAGAGGCTGAATAATTTATGTTTTTCAGTACACAAACTGGCATTAAGATTTTCCTCCCACTTTGGTGGAAATCTTATAAAGCAATGTGTAAAATCATGTATGTTATGTAACTAAAACCTTCTAAGTGAATTTAAGTCTAAGCTAAAGTAATTCACATGGTAAGACAGAAATAAAGTGAGTAGAACAGGCAGTAATATCAGATAAGTGATGTGTGATTTAAAGGTTTCTATTTGTTTACTTAAACTATGCTTATTTATTAACTTTTGCCATTGGAATGTAAGTTACAGTCTTCTCTAATTCCTCTTATCTACATGTAACTCGTACTAGTTTGTATATCGATTTTTATTTTATTTATCAGCTGGTATACTTAAGGGATTTGTGATATCAGATGATTCTTCATAAGCAAGAATTTCTTCAATTCCTGAGCAGACACTTTTGCAATGATGGAGTCAGTTTGACAGTAGCAAGGATGGAAGTGGTCTACTGGTTCTTTGTGATTTTTGCTTGGGAGTGAGAAAATGGGAAGAAACTGTTCTCCATCTCTTGCAGATTGATGGACAGCCTTTGTGAATACTCTAGTAGTAGTCTTTTAAAAATAAGAGGTGCATAATAGGCTCTGTGATGCTGGTGAGAGCAGGGAAGGAGGTGGATGAGACTGATAGTATAATGCTGGAAGAACCTGTCAGGCTTCCCTCACTAGTCACCCTAGCAGCAGGATAAGAGGCTTGCGTCTTTCCAGCTATGCACAACTTTACTGTTCCCACGTGTTACTTGTATGTGGAATTTAATGGTACTTTTTCTGCTAAATGATTCACAGGTGTGGGAAATGTGGTGGAATGAGTTTTGTATAATTTGTGAGTTCCGTGCAGTACTTGGAAGCTTCTAGGCTCTACAGAGGATTTGTGAGTTTGTTAGATAAACCTGTGGAACACAGAGGCAGTTACTGTCTTCCCATTGTCAAAAAAAAAAAAAAAAAAATCACTCTTCTCATGTAACAGTTACCACACTCACAAAGAACCTAATTACAGTAGATCAAACAGTTTAAAGAGAGAAACTCTGTGAGTGGTGGAGTGAAGAGAGCTACTCTTGTTAAGCCTCAGGGATGTGAGGGATACAGCTATTCACCTTCAGATTTCAGTTTTATTCAGTCAGTTTTTAGGATTGTTTTTGCTCCTGTTGTGAAAAGTTTATAACAAAGGACCACAAATTTAGCTCATAACAAGAAAAATCATAAAATCATAGAATGGTTTGGGTTGGAAGGGACTCTGAAGTTGTCTAGTTCCAACCCCCCACCTCCAACATGGGCAGGGACGCCTCTCAGTAGACCAGACTGCTAAAAACCCCATCCAACCTGGCCTTGAACACTTTCAGGCATAGAACATCCACACATTTCCATGCTGTTTCAGTGCCTCACCACTCCACAGTAAAGAATTTCTCCTTAATACCTAATCTAAACCTATTCACTTTCATTTAGAAGCCATTCCTCTAACATTTCTATGTGAAAAGTCTCTCTTAATCTTTCTTGTAAGCTCCCTTCAGGTATTGGAAGGAAGACCACAATTAGCTCACCTCAAAGCCTTCTTCTTCCCAGGCTGATCTATCCTAATTCTACCAGCCATTCCTCAAAGGAGAGATGCTCCATCCCTATAATGAAGGGCCTTGTTGGCCCTCCTTTGGACATGCTCCAACAGGTCCATGTCCATCCTGTGGTGGGACTCCAGAGCTGGATGCAGCCCTGCAGGTGGGGTCTTACCAGAACAGAGGGGAAGAATCCCCTCCCTGGCCCTGCTGCCCACGCTGCTTTGGACAGAGCCCAGAATACAGTTGGTTTCTTGAAATGCAAGCACACATTGCCAGTTTATGTCCAGCTTTTCTTCCCTGTAAGCTCCCCCAAGTCACTCTCCTCAAAGCTGCTCTCTTTCCTTAATTCTCCAGCCTGTGTTAGTACCAGGGCTTGCCCTGGCCCTGGTGCAGCACTTTACTCTTGGCCTTGCTGAACCTAATGAGATTGCCATGGACTTGCTCCTCAAGTTTGTCCAGGACCCCGTGGATGGCATCTTGGCCTTCAGGTGCATCAATCAGACCACTCAGCTTGGTGTCATCTTCAAACTTGGTGGTGATGCACTTGATTCCCCTGTGTGTGCCATTGATTGAAGTCATTGATTTAGTGAATGAAGATATTAAATAACACTGGTCCCAGTACAGTCTCTTGAGGCACACCACTTGTCACTGGTGTCCATTGGGATGCTGAGCCCTTGACCACTGCCCTCTGAAGACACTCATCCACCTTATTCACCTTATCCACTTTATCCACCAATCAGTCCATCCACCAAATCCGTATCTCTTCAATTAAGAGAAAAGGATACTGGGAAATAGTGGGAAATAGTGTCAGAGGCCTTATTGCATCCATAGCCCTTCCCTTGTGCATTAATGTAGTCACTCATCATAGAAGGCCACTGGGTTGGTCAGGCTAGATTTTCCCATGATGGAGCAGTGGAGGTTGTCTCAAAAATCACCTCCCTGAGCTCCCTGTGCCTTAGCAGAGCTTCTGGGAAGGATCTGTTCCATGATCTTCCCAGGCAGAGAGGGAAGATGACAGGACAGGCATTGCCAGGGTCTTCCTTTCTGGACTTTTAAACATGGGTTCAATGTTTCCCCCTTTCCAGTCACCTGAGACTTCCTCTGACTACCATGACTTTTCAAATATGAAGACTGGCTTAGCAACTACATCAGTCAATTTCCTTATCACTATGGGATGCAGCTCATCAGGTCCCATAGAATTATGCATGATTATGTTCCTCAGATGGTCACAAACTTGATCTTCTCTTAAAGTGGGAAGATCTTTTCTCCCACAGTCCCTGTTTTGAGATCCATCCACTCAAAAAGTGCAAGAGAGGTTGCCAGTGAAGACTGAGCCAAAAAGTTGTTGAGCACTTCAGCCTTCTCCTCATCCATTGCTACCAGTTTTCCAGCTTGCTTTTCAGAATAGGTATACCTTCTCTGACCTTCCCACTCTGGTTAACATACCTGTAGAAGCCTTGGTGATTCTTTGTGTGCCTTGCCAAGGAGGAGAAACTGCACTTTCATCTTGGTCTTCTTCACCCCATCTCTTCTCAGGAAGAAGACCTGTCCCTGCTTCACTGCCACTGCATTTCCTTCCTGCCCTTTCATTTGGTCAAGCTTTCCCTATTCTGCCATACCATCTCTTGCCTTGTTTGCCAGAATTCTTGTTCCTGGGGATTTCTAAGTCTTATGCTCTATGAAAGACTTTATTAAAGATCCGCCAGCTCTGTTCTGCTTCCTTATCCCTGAAGGCAGTTTGCCAGAGGGTCCAGTAATGGGATTCATCCCACCAAGTTTCAGGAATGGCATCTTGGTCATAACTTTCTAGCAGCATGGTGGCTTCCAGCTCCTCCTGTTTGTTGCCCATAATACCTGCATTGGTGTGGAGGCACTTGAGACGGATTGTTGGCCAAGTAACCTTCTTTGCAAGTAACCTTAGCACCCCTAAATTTCTTTGAGATATTTCTCTGGTGTCTCCCTGTTGCTCATTACTGCCTTTGAAATTGCAGTAAGACTCCTTAAGACACCAAATGTGTTCCAGTATGCTAGCACATTTGAGACTCACTGACAGAGGGTCCTTGCTAGTACTAAATATGTATGGGTTTTTTTTTGTTTTACATATTGAAAGAATGATTTTGATTTGCTGTTTAAATTTAATGCAAATTTATTCCAAGAAGCAGTTTAATAATTTGTTATGAACTGACCAGTGGCCAGTATAGGAAGATGAGCTGCAGATGGAGTGGAAGGAAAAACTTGCAGAAAACCTGTTGCAACTTTCCTCTTTGTGTATGTGTATATATGTATCTATACAATACATTATGATATTGCATACACAGTGTTTCCTTATAAATTCATTATGTATATAAATATGCACAAAAATTACATACCTATACTCATACAGATTGTATGCACGCAGTACATACATGCATACATACATGCATTCAGATATTCCCCCCACGTCTGGGGCTCTGCATCCAGTTCTGGGATCCTCAGTGCAAGAGAGACATGGAACTACTGGAGCAGGTCAAGTGGAGAGTGGCAAAGATGGGGACTGCAGCATCTGTTTATCGGGAAAGGCTGCAGGAACTGGGCCTGTTCAGCCTTGAGAAGGGACATCTGTGTGGGGACCTCATCGATGCATAGGGAAGGTGTCAAAATTACGGATTCAGGTTCTGCTCGGTGCTGCCTAGGAATAGGACAAGGGAGAATAAGACAAAAATGATGCACAGGAAGTTCTACCTGAACATGAGGAAGAAATTCTTTACTGTGCAATGACTGAGCAATGGCACAGATTGCCCATAAATGTTATGGAGTCTCCCTGTTTGCATTAGGATGCAAATCTGTGCCATGTACTCTGAGATGACCTTGCTTGAGCAGGCAGGTTAGAGCACATGACCTCTTTGGTGGTCCCTTCCAACCTTACCAATCAATTTTGTGATTTTGATTCAGATATACATACATACTAATGCTTTATGTTTTTTCTGGACTGGAATTTTTGCTACCAGGAAAGCTTTTTGGCTAGTTCTTGTTCTTGAGTACGAGTAAGATATATATCAATTCTAAAAAATTGTCTGTGAAAATGACTGTACTGTTGAAAGGGAAACCAACTATCCCTTTAATCTTAGGAGTAAATTCTAGCAAACACTAGTTTCTCTTTGGAGTTTTGTATTTCTTATTTTATTTTCATTATTCTCCAGCTTCCTTATCTGTTCTGTATATTGTAAACCCTCTTTCTCAGCCTTCTCAGTGAATTTTCTTTGAGATATAGAGTAATCTTATTCTGTGATTTGAATATGTTTCCACAGTCGTTACTTAAACCAGAGCCAGTATTGTGATCCTGTCTTATAGTATTATATAATACAGTATATTAGATTTTATCTCTCTCTATATAATTATTATATTACAGTAATGATAATGAGACCTGCTAATGACCAAGCCTCTGATAGATCTCTAATTCTATGAAGGACCAACTCTTGTGGATGTTTTGTCTTGAAATCACTGTTGAATGGGATTTGTAAAAGAATCCTTGTAGATTTTTTGCCTAATTTCAGGATCTCCTCTCCTTTAAGTAATCTGATGACTTCTATTTATGATGGCAATATTTCATGAAAAGGATAACATTATGCCCTTCTAATACATTATAAAAAAGAATGACCAAAACTGGTCTGGCATTACATTGACTTGCAGAAGAGGATCTTTATTCCTTTTATCCTGGGATCTATTGCTATTATAAAAGTACATTGAAATACACTGTGTTTATATTGCCTTGGGAACATTTTCATATGCTGTATGTTTGGTTAGTTTTTGTTATGTTATAGAAAGTACCTCTGTATTTTCTGTGAAAAAGCTTCAGGACTGTGAAAATTTTAGGAACTTATTGTTCCTAGTAAGACAGTCTTGGGAAAATTAATATTTAAAACTGAGGCTACACATAAAATAATGGGAAATATCAGGTGTTGACAAGATATAGTGCCACAGTGGGAAAAAGCAGAGAGGTTAATAAGTTATGTGAAGGATAATGGAAGCTCAGCTGAAATTTCGTCATGCTACTTAACAGATAGCTTCTTTTACTACCATTCATGTAATTGCAGTATTGCCTGTCACGGGGATAGGTATGCAAAGGGAGACAAGTGTTATTGAAATTGATTTGAGGCAAGATTGGTGACTTTGAGGTATTAGATAATTTCAGTGGAAGTACTTAGTGTTCTGTTTGATGGTTTGTGCTTTACTCATGGTTGGCCCTCAGTACTTAAAAATCTGTCTTATCAAGCTTATTGAAATTTCATCCCAAAATTTCAAGAATATATGTTGCAAACTTGAATTATAGATCTAAGCCAGGTATTATTCTAGGACCTTACTCATAAAGAAACATGGCATATATTGTGACAGTTCAGGAGTGAACAGACTTCATTTGGAGTTTATTTAATAGAGTGAAGTGATGAAACAGATCCCCCTCAGCAAGGTAGTCAGTATCAAATCTCATATTGACTTGAAAAAGCAATTTGTACTTGTAGTCGTTTGTACTATCCTGATAATATAGAGTTTACCTCACTTTCAGTGCTGGTAAGTCTAAGTGATGTGTGCCACAAGCTAACTCATAGAACCTGATTGTATCCTGGTCACCTGATGGTCCTTTCTTTGTGTAATTGTTTTCTAGTAGTTCATGGGTGTTTTGCCTTTGGCTTTCATGACTTTAGTGTCCATTCATAATTATCAGAGCTGGAAAACAGTAGGGCCATGGTATTAGCATTGTGTTCTGAAGGGATCATAGTAGCTTGAATCATGGTATATTTTCAAGAGGCTTTTTTAATGTCATGCTAAAGACAGGCACTCCATGAATAGTACCTGAGTCACCATACTAATTATCCAAAACCTCATAGAACTGAGGAAAAAACATTGTTTGGAACAGAAGTCCAATAATCCTAGTGTGGCAACTTGTAAGAACTGAAATAGGTGAGCAATTTTATTGTAAGTGATAGTTGCAGAGTTAAAAACCCCTCAACTGAATACATATCATTAAATGTATGGTCTGCGTAATGCTATCATCTGTAGCATATGTTGATTGTGAAGAAAGAAAATGTGGATAACAATGTAATTCTGTAGTATACTGTAATATTTGAAAAATACAAGTCTCTCTTAAATAGACCAAAATCTATGAATGAACTTTATAGTCACAGACTACTGGGTTGTAAGGAACCTCACAGATCATCTGGTCCAACCTTTCTTAGCAAAAACTTGGTCTAGTTTATTAGTGCAATGCTTCATGTTATTATGTGCTTTTCTGAGGTGCACTGTAGCTCTGGAGTGCACTGAATTGTAGTATCTTTGTATTTATTCATACTAGCATTATGCTGTTACTTACTTATAGCACTTGAAATGCAGCAGTGCCTTTTGAATGTAGGATCAATGCCCACAAAGTATGCAAGATAGTCTTTCTACCTCTTGAGATGAAACTAGTTTTTGAAAACTATTGTTTTGTTTGTAAGATTGAGAAGTAAAGGTCTAGTTGCTGGGGCAGACACAATTTAGAGAAGGCTAACACAAGTTCATACTTTTGGGTGTACCCACATGCTGCCAACTTTGTTTCTTGCTTCCCCAAAATTAGTTTATTTTGCTTCTTGTTGTATTCATGAATTGAACTCGTGCTGAATGTGGCCCACCCAGATACTGTGCAGGTTGTTGCGAAAACTGTTTCTTGGATGATATGAAAATACTAGTTTTAACTGAGGAAGACTTTTATGGTTTAATCTTAAGTACTGTGTTAGCCCTATTACCACAATTGTAGTCAACGAACAAACATTTCTCTTTCAGCTTCAGAAGGAATAGGCAACTGATACTGTGTGCTCTTCATATCTTTAAAAAAATTATTTCTTTCCTCTTATGAACTTCATATGTGATATCACAGGCACACTGTTTCCAAGTATTCGGCAAGGGCCGGGTTTTTTGTTAAGTATCTGAAGCAGGGAAAAGAGAGTTATTGTCAGATTTTGTTTAGATAGAACATGGTATATGCTGACAAAAGAAATATTTCTGCCAGCAGTGCTGCATCAGCGCTCTAAGTAATGTTAATCTAAGAGGATAGAAGTAGCATTACTACATTCATTTTAGAAAGGCTGTGTGTTTTTTTGCTCAAAGTTTGTCTGAGGGTGTGAAATTAAAGATGTTATGCTCTTATGTTCTATAAGATAGTTACCAAAATTGATTATCTGGTTTATTTGTGTATTGAGAATATGTAAGCTGTTTTGTAAACCTAGGAAAACACAAAAAAATTACTACTATGTCTTATGAAAATTCTAGCTTAATTTCAGTCTGGAAAAGCCTATCAATTACTATTGTTTTAGCTTAAGGTGAACTTTCCAAGATATCTGCATCACAAATTTATGGACTTTGAATTTCTTTTAAAGAGATTCAGTGTTTCCTGTTACAAAAACTGTAATCATGGGCTTCCTTTTCAAAAAATTACCTTTAAAGTACTTGTTTGTAGGGAATATGGTAGAGCAAGACCATTTTAAACATCTGAGGAAGCTTATTTAAACTAGCTGAAGTCTAATTCTTTCTGTAGCATCAAACAAGACATCCATAAGTTTAATACATATGGACACAGCCATTTTATCTCATTTTGTGTCTTGTTGGTTGCTTAAATGAAAACATTTAGAAACTAGATACCTAATTGAACTTCTCAGAGCTCACTTATTCTGAAGTTAGTGCTAAAGGCCCTTCCAAACTGCTGCTTGAAAACATGTTGATGATACGTCTTTGACAATAATGTTAATTTCTCTTTTATTTTCTTTTTTTTTTTCTTTTCTAATGCCAAGATAAGTACTACTTGTATAATCCTTGCCTAATTTATTTTAGAATTGATAGAATTTGGTGTTTCATCCCAGATTTAAGATCCCATGCCCAAAGCCCATTAAAGAATTCTTCTTTGATTTATAAAAATGTTTTCTCATAATGTAGTCTTTAGGGAAGAATTACACCCTTTCACTGAAAGAAAAGAAATCATTCAAAGGATTGAGTTTCTTTTTCTTAATTTGTAATATAGCCTATTTTGGTGCTTCAGGGCAATATTTTTTTTTCTCTCCAGCTTATGAAGGGTGTTTCAGCTGAATATGTTCATACCTTTAAAAATCATTTGGTGTGAGAACTTTTTAAGTTACAGGGTGGTTTATTTTTTTTTCTATAATACACTATACCCTGCCTTTGAGCTTTCAATTTAAGTCTTCTGTCATATACTGCCAAAAACTTTGTTCAGAGCTCTGTCTGTGTTGAAACATGTATGCCTGTCCCAGTGTCATAACTAATTATATACCTTGTATGCCTACTTCTAGTAATTGGAAAGTAGACCTACCGCAGGATAAGTTTTCGTATTAGATTGTATCTTGGGGACATGTTGCAGAAATCAAGTTTCCACCAAGCAGCAACTTGAATTTGTAAACAGATATGACTGTTTTAAGTGCATCATCTCATGGTTGTTTCTTGAAATCTGTGTGTGTTTGTTTTAAACCTGGGGAGAAGGTGTTTTCGAATCGTACCTCTGCATGTGTAGTAATTGTAATTTACTTACTTTAATCACAGTATTCTGAAGAGTCTGTCTCCAGATGAAGGAATATGTCGCCATGCTGTCTTTCTGCAAATTTTGTTTGGTGGTTCTGAACTTGCAGAAAATGTGTCTGTACATAGTGCTTGGCTAAGTTCTGTTGGCCTGAAATACTGTTTTCAGTTCCTTACATTAAGAAAAGGAAAAAAAAAAATAAAAGGATCAGCATTTTTATCAGTAAGAAGGCATGGAATTTAGAGGGAAAAGCAGCTTTTCTTCCATCTTTTCCTTTGTAGAATCCTTCACTTGTGTTTTTTGATTATGTATACATATATGTGTCTTTGTGTGTCTATAACTTTTCCTAGGTACATGCAGAAGGAAAGGAGTCTTGCAGTTATGTGTAAGTTTTTTTTTTTCTTGTGCTTAGAGCTAGGCTAGCAAACAATGATTTATACACACCAACATGTATAAAATATGTTCTCCTTGTCCATGCCTGCTGAATAAAGACTTTGCCAGTCTTAAGTCTCAGAGCTTCACATGTAGTTACCATTAAAGTCTTAGGATCTTAGGACTGAGCATTTAATGCTAACAATAGATTACAGTATTGTCAGGTCTGCTTTTGGTCTTTGTTAAATTATGAGATCTCATTTTTATGGGAGTTCCATGGCTACTTGCTGTTGTGCATTAAAAATTGTTACTTTAATAGAGAATGTAGCATTGTTTTACTGAAACTACAACACTAGTGCTTGGATTTCTCCAAAATGCGTATTTAATTTTTTTTACATAATATTGTATATTTGGGTTTATTTATTATAATTATGATTGCTAAACAGGGAAACTTTTTTTTTTTTAATAAGGAAATGATTGGTTTGTCTCTCATTATGTGAAATTTAAGTTTGGGGTTTTTTCCAATTAAAGGTTTCTTAGACAACTTACAAGTTATGTAACCTTCTGTTTGTTAGTTCTGTGGCAAGAGAGCAGCATGATATTGTCAAATAAGGTTGTTACTTTGTGGTGTCTTTGAAATTAATGTGAATTAAATCATTTCCTTTGAAAGTTTTTGACAACAAAATGTTTGGTGTGCTTTTAAACATTTCCAGTGTCTTGTCAGGCAGTTTTGTCTTTCACTTTCCTCTCCACAGCTGGCATTTTTTAGACAGGCTCAGGGAAGGAGAAGACTGGGTCAGTCTGACCAGGGAAAGTATAATGTTGTCCCACATTCCAGTTTTATACATGTCACAACTGAGTTAATATTGCTTGCTAAGAAAGATTAGTGCACTGCAAGTAAGATCTTTCCGTGATTTTTAAACTTCAGTTTTCTTTTTCAAATTTATGCAAAAATTTAGCATCCTAATTTCTGCAGAAAAACAACAGATTATTTGCCAGTATAAAAAATCATACTTTATATACAGAATTTTGATGGTGTTTTTAAAAAAATACTAAGTTCAAACAAACTTAAAGAATTTTGCTCTCTTTCTTTTCTGTTCTTACAATCCTCTGCTTATATGTGGATTGGAAACATTTAATTTTGAAAATTAAGCCAGCTATTCCACTGATGTGAAAATTGGAAGTAGAGTTGTCTGAGAAACAAGTACATCTTACTCAGCCACTGAAGAATAAAGGAGGCTGGGTATTTTTCTATATCCCAGTCTAGGGACTCCATCTTCTGTATCTGTCATTCATTCTTCTCTTCACTGGCATGTCCTCTTTCCCTTTGCTTGCTGTAAAGGAAGAAGACGCTATCTTTGTCCCTATCTTTGAGTCACTCTGGATGTGATTGTTCGAGCTTTGTTTAAGACAGGCAAGGTATTTGTGATCTTCTCCCTAAACTTCTGAGTTTTAAGTCTATCTTTCCTCTACAATCTCTATTTCAAGGTTTCCAGAGCACTAGCAGTGAGGAATGGACATGGGAGTTTTCACTTCTGGTCACAGAAATCTTGTTGATGAAGACAACACTATGAGCAGTAGTGGTTACAGAGGGCTATGGAGCTATTGGTCTGAAGGGTCTGATATATTCTACATTGCTTCCATTCATTCAGAGTTTAGAGGCCTGTCATGCCACAAGGACTAAAATTCAAAGTACAAGTTCCAGATTGCTTAAAAATGAATGACCCTTGCCTGAAAGCTATTCCTGTTTGCTCACAAATCTGAGAGAGCTTTACAAGTCCTGACAATTAATATATTTCAAGATTTCTATACAGAAAATCAGAATGAAAGAATGAAACATCTAGTAGCAGTATTGGCAGAGTAAATGTCATTTGACAATAACAGAAACCTTTCTGTCAGTAAATTAACTGGTAGTTGACAGGAACATAAAACTATTAAACTCTCTAAAACAAGTAGAGAAATGCTGCTGGGGAAAAAAAAAACTGCTTTTGTTCCATGTAAAATAACAGGTTGCAAGAGAAGAAATTTGGCCTGTGGTTGGTGTTGTCTGTAACATGTAGTGGAACATGAATACCTGAATTATTTTGTCATTGTTCATGGGGCAGACCTTTACTGTTAAATTATTTAAATATTTAAATTATAAATCCAAAGAGTTGATAATATCCATTATTGCAATAAATAAATTTTTTCACTTCTTTTTGCTATTTCAAAGATAATTAGTAAGATGTGCAGTAATTGTTATTTCTGCTATAGTGCCTCTTCTTAGAGGAGAATAAGGCAAGGTCCTTTATGGAAAGGAGCACTCAGTTTAATTTGCACAAATATGGTTTGATTATGAGTTAAATGTCGAATGTCAAAATGGATTCAGGTAGAAGAACTGGGATTGACTTTTGTATTGTGGCTCTATTCCTTGACTTAGTTCTGGAGTTAAGAGCCTAGAAGAACCGAAGAAGCTCTTGCAGCACTGGTCTTATGAATATGGCACAAACAAAAATACAGATATGTTTTCCTAGAAGTTACTCAGTCTGCTGCTGGTTTCTCTCTGTTATCCATTGTCTCAGTTTTAAGTTTCTGAACATATTTTAATATACACAGAGGAAACTTCTATGTGTCAGCATCTGTTTTTAAACATTTTAACTTGTAGTGATTTACATTATTACTCCTCTCAGTGCAATTTTTAAAGCAAGTTTATTAGTTTTTAAATGTTTTATAACGCATACCAAAAAAAGTAGAGAAACTTTGAAACATTCTGACATCTTACTTGTCATTGTGTATTTACCTGGTATAAATATGAGGGCATATAATATCTGCTTCTAATGCACATGATAAAAACCTGGATGGAAAGATTGAAAGACCTGTGTGTATGGCAGTGCTATTGTCTTTTGCTCGTGTGCAATGTATTATTGAGTTACACCTCTTGAGAAGAGAACATTTTTAAGCTCCACAAAAAGCCGAATGACTTCTGTTGTGCAAAAATCTCTAAAACCAAAATCCCATCAAACTAGACACCCAGCATCTGGTTTTCATCTGTTCTGATTGTATCAAGAGGAAACAATCCCATGTAGATGAAGAGTTGTATTCACCATGAGTTAGGTCCCTAGTGTGATTGCAAGGATTGAAAAAACCATTATCCAGAACTTGTCCAACACAGTAACTGAATGTAATTTTTTTCCCCTTGGTTTTCTGGTATCACAGCTATACTACCTTCATTTTTCAAGAGCTTTGTTGAAGCTAAAATGATATATTTTTGTCCAGAATCATACACAGGGAGGTTATTCTTTGTATTATTCCATGAATATCACTATCATATTAGTAATCTCTCAAGAGATGAGGGTGGGTCTGATCCTCTCCATTAATACTTGTTCCACTTTCCCATTCCCAAAAATGCCTGTCAGACATGTGATACACTAGTAAAAATTCAGATGTGAAAAGACTCAGAAGCATGATTGGTGCTGTGTGAACTAGAAAGTAAGGATTCCAGAAACATGATAGATGGTGAAATGAAGCTCTTCCCCTGTGCAAAATGAAGTCCGTGGCTAATTTGGAGATAAGAAAACATCTGGTTCCATGAGAGATCAGAAGATCTTACTCTGAAGATCTGCAGAGGACTACAATATATCTTGTTCATATTTAGTATTTTGGAGTGCCTGAATTCCAGCTGCTTCCCCTCTGATAAATGATCTGTGAAAGAGCTATGAGCAAACTTCAGGTGTCAATAAGCAAAAGGCAGCAGGAAGAAACCAAATTAGTGACATGGAACATCTAATGGATTTATTTTAAATGAAAAAGTGCTTTCCTGAAGCCTTGATGTTTATATCAGTGGGGAATGAACTATACTAAATTCAATAGGTATGCATGCAGGAGCAAATGTCTTCACTGGTTTGAGTAGAAGAATAAAATTAAAGTCAGAGCAAATTAAAATAAAACCCATCCAACAACTAAATCATCCCTAAATCAATATAAAATACACCAAAGTAGAGTATTATGGCAAGTTTTATGTCAGTGCATTGATATAAATACAAATTTCTTTCCAGAACTTCAACAGAGATTGATATCTGTCCTTAGAACTTTGCCAAGCCATACCATATATGTTGCTTCTTAGAACCTGCATAGCCTTTTTGTGCTTTATGAATATCTGTATTCAGTAATGCCTGATGTGGACATGGCCACATTTTCTCGGAAGGTGTCAAGCAGATGAGTGTAACTTTTTGAATTGTAGTCCATATGAAAAAAGTAGCATATGGAATTAAGGATGCAACTAGCTTCCCAGTAGGCCTAATTGATGTTGCAAGAATGTAGACTTTTACTAGTCATGACTGTGGTTTCTGTACAAATGTTTCCTTCACCAGATAGAACCTTAGTGTAGTAGCATTTGTGTTCTCCTGTGCCCCTCAGCATGCTCAAGTGCTTCTTCTGAACTCTTAATTAAAATAGATGTTTTATTTGAAGTGTAATTTTTCTTCCTTTTCCTAACTAAACTTTGAATCAATTCATCTTTATGGGGTTTTTTATGAATAGTAAATGCATGTATGCCAAAATGGAAGAGGAGGAAAAAGGTAGGTTATCTGCAGAATGTCTGTACAAAGCAACTGAAATTCTTCCTGACATTCTAAACATTATCTGAAAGCTACTTTCAGTTAGGTGAAAATCCTTGGAAAAATTGTTTTCACATAGTAAACTTCACTTTCGTTATGAAGATGGTAGTGAGGTTACCAAAACATGCTCAAGTGTAACATAAAATATGTTAGCAGTATGGAACTGGAAGTCCAGACTTAAAGTTACTCTGAAACTTCCAATCATACTAATCCTATTTCACTAATTGAAAGACTTTTCCATTGCTTGTTAAAAGTAGAAATTATTGCCAATAATGACTGTGCAGGACAGGAGAAGTGCTTAGTAAGAAAATGCAACCTAGATAGATGGGTTCTGTGAATTGTTTAGGAAGGACTAATTTGCCCAATTGCAAAATGATACGTCGTACTTCCCTTGCCCTTTAATCAGTCCATGAGATGGTTATAACATTTGTTGATTTGATGAGTTAGCATTGGTTAAGGGCCAAACTCCCACCCTGCTGCTCAATTATTTCTTTGTTCCTGACTTCCGTACTCCCCACAAGAAGTGCAGGAGGATGAGTAATGGGAGGTTTTATCATCAGTCCATAACAGGTCTCTTCTGCTGTTCCATCTTCCTCACTGCTTTCCCTTGTTCCAGAATGGATGTTTTCATGTGCTGCAGACTTTCGGGAAAAAAAATCTCCAATCTGGCATCCCATGGGCCACAGTTCCTTCAAGAATTATCCATCTCTTCTGATCTGGGGCCCTCCACTATAGACCACATCATTGTCATCTGTTTCAGCATAATCTCCTTGAGCTGCAGGGCTATCTGACCCCTGGGACACCCCTTCTATCTCCTTCTCTGACTTTGGAGTTTGCTCTGCTTTTTTTCCTTCCCACTCTCCTATGTTTTGCCCTGTCTTAAGTATATTTTCCCTGAGGCACCACCATCTTCGCCGAGGGGCTCAGCTGTGTTCTGCAGTGGGTCCATTGGACAGGGCAGCCCTTGGTCTCTTCCTCACAGAGCCAGTCCTGCAACCTGTCCATCACCAGCACTTTCACAGCTACATCAGCACAACTGAGTAAGGCAATATGACAGTTGAGGCAATATGAAATAAAGTTTTATTTTTTTTTTACTTTTGCATTATGCTTACTTTTAAGATTGAGGATTTATAAACTATTACTGTTTTGTGGTGGTGTGTAAAGAGTTGGGGATTTTTTGTTTAAGTTTGAGTAATTCCTTCACTTGTGTGATTTACAAATTGGCTGCCCACACCAAGAGACTCTAAATTTGTCCCCAGAAATTGTGTATGTCTTTTTTTAAAAAACATTTTGATAATGGAATATGTGTGCAGCCAGGCATGTGTGTAAGCAACAAGATTTGTGGAGGTATGGTTTTCCTCACTTGAGACTTGGTTCACTTAGGACTTACATATCCTCACTTAGGACTTGATTCAGCCAGTTACTGGAATAGACACTCCAGGTGTAAGCATACACAGTCCCATTTCTACCCAGCAGAAGAGTTCTCTGATTAGAAGCAAAAGAACTGTTTGATGTAACTAAGATTATTTTAACTGCTGCAGTGAATGTAGGCTAAGTGAAGAAAAATTCCATGCTTAGTATCCAGTACTCCAGATTATACAAAAAATGATGTGGTTCCTTTCTATCTTACAGAATATGCAAGTCTATCCCATTAGGGCTGCATAGTATCTGGGGCCTTAAGGTCTTCTTACCATGATTCTAATTTAACATTAGACAATACGAGGCAAACAAAGTTATAAGACAGACTTTAAAAAAATTTATTCTAGTTGAGTTATGTATTTTTTTCTCTGATAGTCATCAACTAATAGAAGACTGTGTTCTTTTACATTGTTTGGCTTGCTGTTTGGCAATGTTTTGCTGTGTTTGCTTGAAAGGCAAAGAGTTTCCTGTGAAAGGCGCATTTTTGGCTGTCTGCAGTCGTTTCCCAATGAGGTCCCCTTATGTGGAAGATTATGTGGCAAGATCAGCAGTGATGCAACTTTGTCTTCTTGCCATACATCTATCCAAATGATTAGTTCTGTGGTTGTCTGGGTAATATTGTTAAACTATGCCTAAATATGGAAAGAGGGAATCCTACTGAAGATTTACTGATTTGCTGCTTATGAAGGCTAGTGTATCATGACTTTCATTACTGTTGACTGGTAATGTTTCTTTGTCATAAATTTGCTGATCTTTCACTCAAAAAGAGGCAATAACAAAACTTTTGGAACCTCTTTGTGTCAGCCATCTTGG
>NC_089721.1:31131833-31149333 GCF_031753505.1 Anomalospiza imberbis
TTTTGTTAACATTAGCACTTTTACTGTGGATTAAAAGAGAACACTGGATGCTATTTTTAAGTTATATTTTGTTAATAAAAAAATCCAAGTTTACTTTGATCTCATTTTTCTAATATGATCTGCTTTTTTTTTTTCTTTTGTACTTGCACAGTATTGTTGCTTTAGCTCAATTCCATTATGATGAAATTTATATGTGCCAGGCTTAATTTTTGATTAGTAAATACTGTAATACTGAAGAGAATGTGTGAGTTACAGTAAGTAATCCAAGATTATGACAGGAGTTATAAATATGTACATGTTACCACAATTTGAGAAAGTCCTTAAAAATATTTGGTACTGTTAAATCTTTTGAAGAGTAGCAATATTAACAAACAACACTGCCCATGGCAGAGGGGACATTCTTGTCATAAAGCACCATTCACCCATCATTAACATAATGGCTGCTCAGCCTGTTTTTTAGCCTTGTGTTGGTGCTGGATTAATTTCTGAGTGTAACAACACGCAAAGAAAAGTGTGCATTTCTAATAGCATGCACAATGTTGAAATCCCATGGTGCTGTATTCAAAGTAAAAATGAAAGAGATAAAGGTTTTTTTTTAATTATTTGGAGAGTGGTTGCTTTTGTATTAGAGAAATATGACAGCAGTGACATGCAGAAGGAGATGGAAGAAAGTATCACAAAATTTAGATTATAAAGAAAATGCTTTCTTAATTAGAACTGGGGTTGGTTTTTCCCCATCTTACACATTCCATTTACATGGTTACTGTTGAGACTGGTCACCAAGGCTGCTTGAAATACCTGCCCTCAGGAGGGCTCAAAGGGACAGAGAAAGGTCACATAATTAGACCTGATTTTAATTCATAGGGACTTGTTTGTCACTGTCTCTTTATGTTTCTGCTAGTTACATGTTATTAACTGGAGTGAATTTTAGGACCTAAATTAGATACTTAAGTATGTAATATGCAGAGGTTGAACTGAAGTTAGAATGCTGAGGATAGTTATACTATTATGTTTCCCTCACCAGATGTAACTTTGCAGTAATTAAATCTAATGAAATTTAAGTATTGTAGTAAGTGTTTGGTAGGTATTTCCAAGTCCTATTGGTAATACCACTGAAATCATGGTAATGCCAGTTATCTACAAAAATTAACAAACAGAAATAAGGTTCTATAGTACCTTAATAAAAAAAAAAAAAGGCTTCATCAAACAATTGAACTACCATCAAGCCCTTTCTATTTTCATTCCTTTCAGGAATGTTTTGTTATAATTATGTCATCACTGGAATTTTTTTTCATTTCCTCCAAGTGATCTAATCTTTTTCTTCCTATTTAGACTTCAGCTTTCCCTCTTTATTTCACTGCTTTACTTGGAAGATACAATTAATGTTTGATTGTTCAGTTCTAGAATTCTATGGAAATTCCTGGGAAGAGGATGGTTACTTGGAAGCAGTCCTCCCCTCCCCATCCCAGGAATATCTAGAAAAATTTGTTCTGTTATAATTTGCCCACATGTGAATTTGAGTAGCTCTCTGCAGTCAGTTAACCAAGGGAATCTGCATGGAAGTATGCCATAGTACACAGAATTACTACTATGAGGCCGTAACTTTGGTCTGCTCTTTTACTAGCATCAGACTACCACCAGCAGAACTGAACTCTGGTCTTGGATTTCATTCCATGTAGCAGGAGTTTTATTAAGACAACAGAAAGCAGCAAGCAGCTTAATAGCATCAAGCAGATAGTGTAATTGTGTTGTACAGATGGCTTGCATGTAACTTCTAAATAAATAGTGGGTTCAGAATGGTAGTGATAAAGCCAACCAAGATGGTTTTCCCAGTTGTGAAATGTTTGTGTAAAGAATGACCTTTTTTGTTTTTGTTCAAGTCTGACAGTTGAAGATGCTTTTAAAACATTCTAGTCACTTAGAGTGGAGCTATACAACTTCAGTTTGGTAGCTTCAAAAGGCAGATCATATCCATCATTGAAATAGCAACTCTCAGGGTTATGAGAGAAGACTGGGGATAGGAGATGAGAGCTGTTCAGTCCAGTTTACATTTGTCACTAGTGACTAGCTTTTAAAAAATGTATTAGCTGTGCATGGTGGTAAGTAAGTTCCAGCTGCAGGGGATTACTGCTCTGAGTGGGTCGGGGATCTTGGAATGCATTCAGTTCCATCAGGGGATTTGTGTCCCTCGTCATTAGCCTTAACATTACTAAAGCACTAAAGATTAGGAACAGACCAGTGTCACCTGCTCCGAAGTTCAAAAAACTCTCCAGAACTATTGTAAACAAAGCAAAATAAAAAGTGATTTAAAAGCAAAACAAAACAACAAACCACCTAAAGAGTTCTCACCCTTTCAGGAAGGGAGTATAGGGCATGACATAGTGGAGAAGGAAGAATCTGCTGTATAAATCTAATACTGAGTGAAAGATTATGCATGTGACATATAGGAAATGAAGAAAAATACCTAGATTTTCACAAAAAAAAGTTATCTTTTCATGAATTATTCTCCCTACTTATTTAATGTGTCATAGTACTAATTTACACCACAAACACCTCCACAAATAACCTTCCTGTTAATGAACATTTTTGTGGGGAGTTTCAAAATCAAGATGTGCTGCAGTTTTAAGGAAGTATTTCCAAGGCCTTTACTCTCACAGGTTAGGAGTGAAGAGTTTTACTATGTTTTTTCAGGATACTTTTTTTTTTCCCTCAAGAATAAGTCAAGTGAGCTGCACAGGGCTTTACTTTTTTTAGGGATTTTGAAATTCAGCTTACATGCCAGCGAGCAGTTTAGTGGCAGGAAGTCTTTCCTAGTAGTGCAGTCATGAACTGGTAAACTAGAAGCATCTGTAAAAGTTTAGAGAGAGTATCAGCTTTCTCAAAGCTCCAGCCCAAGACTAATGAGGTGCAAATGATAGCGCTGCATAACCCTTCTCCACCCCAATTGTGGAATGAGATATTGCGACAGAAAGAAGTAAAGAAATAAGACAAAGATTTCAAAACTTACACAGCCCTGAAAAAAAGACTCGGTTTTCAGGAGATTTTCAAATGGCTGAGGTGGGCCAACCTGCATATTTTGCTAGCAAGAAATTCATACTTTCTTCCTCAACCGCAGACATATTTCCATGGCACTGAACACTGACAGATGGAGATTGTGAGCAGTTATTGATTTTTTTTTGCATGTATGTGAATTTTTACTTCTTGATGTGATTGTTCTTATTAACAGTTGCTCTACTAAGAAACTAACTTCTGCTAATTTACATCTTTGATAGATCCTTTTCTCTGCTTGCTCTGCAGAAAAAGAGGAAGGGGGTAGAAATGCCATTTGTTTGAAGGATCACATCTGGTGTGATCTGCTGTATCTTGACACCAGATGGCAGGTTTAGGCTGACAACTAAAACCTGGTTTAGCCTCGTCAAATGGTATCTTAATCTTTTACTTTCTCTGACCATACAAAAGAGGAACTACTACAAAATCATAGGAATTATTTGGACTCCGACTAAGAGGTCTTCCTTTGAGTTTATTAAATTTCTTCTCATCTCTACAGTGTTTATAGGAAAGATTGCTTCTCCTTGGCAACACCTAAAACATTACTGCATGGCTCATACATTGTTCCAAGTATGTGTTGTAGAGGCAGAGGTGTGGTGTCTTTAAGTGGCTGATTCTTGTCATAACAGGTATGGCATTAGCCCTGCTGAGTAGTGACTAGAAGTGACAGCATTGTTTGAGGTGCCTGGAGGGCACTCAGTCATCACTCCTACACAGCAATATGCCTTTGAAAGCAATGAATACAGTTGCTTGCCAGTGTGGAGTGTGCTCAGTAAAGCCTAAGGAGACAGAAGTTTGATTCTTGTGTTCTTTTGTTCACCAAATTTCCAGAAGAAAGTCCTAGAAAATCAAGGGAAGATCGGGGCTGTACACTGCTCAGTGTTCTGCTTCCTTCCACATGTGTGTGTGCACCTAAGTAGGCTTCACCTCCGCCCCCCTGCCCCGCCCCTTCATTTGGGTGATTAAGTGCATCTTTCAACTTCAGGCCACCCAGGACCTAAAGTCTTCATCCAGCTTCTCACCTTTCTCGTCTCCCTAGCTTCTGCATGTTCCCAAGTTTACTTCCACCTACTGTGTACAACAGTATTCTTTAGTGGTCCTTGTAGTTGTGCTTTGTATTTCTTTGTCAAAAAATTGCCATAAAGCATATAAAACTAAAAACAGAAATATGAATATTAAGATGTTACAGAATTGCAATTTTCTTGCTTATAAAGTTTCTTACTGAATACTATGGGCTTCTAAAATGTTTTACCTGTTAGTTCAGTAAAAGCGCAACAGCAGAGATCAGAATGAAAATAAAATGAAATACCATATTTTATCAAGAAGTTACATGTCGCAGTATTACATTTTTTATCAAGCATGAGATTATTATTCCATATTTTTTGACCTCTATTTTTGTATTGTGTCTCAGTTACATCAATCAGCCTCTAAACTGGCCTTGGACACTTTACTTGGAAAGTTCTTAATGGATTGCTTTTTTAAGGATTTGAATTAAGTAATTTTAGAAGGTCATTGCTGCATATATGGGTTATGAATATTCTGCTGCAAGTTTGTCAGTATTTGATACTATATTTATATTATATTTACATTTATTTGTTGTTAACGATTTACTTCCAATATCACAATGGGAAAGGATGGGAAAGGGTGAGAGAAAGATAATGCCTGTTCTCTAATACTAAGAGAAAATCTTCACCTTTTGCCTTTTACAAATGGCTTTAAAAATACTAATTAATCTGTAAATTGCAGGTTTGGAGGAGCAGGCTGGACTGATTGTGGGAAATTAGCATTTGTGAAAAACATGTGTCTCTCTCACTATGAGTTCCAACCTGAGTGCCTCAGTACAGACTCCTATGCTGACATTGGCAGTGTTAAACACACTTCTTTGGTAGAAGAAAAATGTTTAATGTTTACTTTAGTGTTGGAAGCAGTGGACAGTGGACATGTTCTTCACTAGTAAGCATAATTCTTTTATGTTTCCTCCATTTTTTTCTTCTTTTTGAAATACTATATGAAGTAAAGGGGAGAGACCTTTGTAATTTATGTTTATATACACCAATAGGAGCCTTAATTGCTATCAGTCTCCTGTGCATTGATTTTGATATGATGGGCCTAGTATGCAGAATTGTCATGTCATGAATTGGCTCAGTGTGCTGTACTTCAGATGAAGTAACTGCTGGAAAACTCGGATTTAAATCTGGGTTCTAGCTCTGTAGTTCTGCAGATTTGGTTTTTACTGTGGGTTTCATTTAGGCCTTTTTCAGAGCAATGGGGAAATACATGAATTGCTTTTTTCAGAAGTGCTAACATGTATACTTTAGGAAGAAAAATAATGAGAAAATTCTTACCTGAGGAAAAATTCCTCTGTAATTTATGAGAAAATCTGAACAGACTAGCTCTACATGTGCCAGGATATATCCTGTCCAGTGATGCTCTTGAGGATTGAGGGTAGTTCAAGACTGGGCATCAAGTTTGTCTTGAGTTTAAAGGCTTATATAAACAGACATTGGTGGAAACAGGCCAGGGCATATCATGCTGGATACTGCAAGATGTTGGGGAGTCACAATGGTGCTGAAAAACTTTTGTTCTGGCAAAATTTTAATAGTTTTGGTGATCTCTTGAAATTAAGTACATCCTACCTACATGAGAAATGTTGACTTACACACTAAAACCATGAAACAACAGAATGAAACAACTTGAGGATTTTAAGAACCATATCTAATTTTGAGAAAATAAAATTCCTTTTACGGTAGAATTCGCTTGTCTTTCAATAAATGCTGACCAAAATAATCTTTAATCCATTTTGTCAAATGATTTCCAGTTATAGTAGTATCCTTTTAATAGAAATGTTCTAGATGCATTTATGTTCTCTCTGCTTATTTTCTTCTACTTCAGTAACTTTGTATGTTTTCATGGCTTCACTTTTGACTCCTTACTTCAATACAGACAAACAGGGAGATTTGTGGTTTATTTTGGAAATAAAGCCAATGCTGTTGTGTGAATTGTAGTGAGTAAGGAGAAAGTGCTAGTCTGCATTTCAGAGAGTTGTATATTGTTTCTCTGAAGGCTAATCATGTCTCTGTGATACATTTACACTCTGATGAGCTGAGAGTACACTCACTGCCTCTGCCTTTATACTTTAATGCAAGTAAAATAATGTAAAACATAAAAACTGTGTTCTTAGATAATCTAGAAAAGAGTTAATCAAAATCATCAACTGCTAAAAGCAATCCTTAACTGTAGTGCCTAACTATTGTTCAGGTATACAGTACAAATGCGTTCTGCCTAAGTTAGCCAGAACAATGTCTCCAGCTAGTGATTAGGCTCAACTCCAACTTTCACCTCAGGCAAAATTTCTGTAGTTGTACTACTGTTTGTCAAGTCATTAAAGGCAAAAGAAGCATTAACCTGAAGTTTTTGAGGAGATCTTTTTGTTTGTTTGTTTTTGTTTTGTTTTAAAATTAATGTGTAAATGAATAAATATTCCAATTGAACAAGAAAAAAATTGTCAAAGGCTTATGTAGGAGGCTTTGGAGGCTGAGATTTCCATATAAATTCATGGATACTAAGCCATGTCTGTCCCTCAGACACATCTATATACCTCTGTTGATGCTGTGGTTAACTCCTGTTGTGTACAAGTGCTACTAAGGGAAATGCAATCACGGGAGCACTGAACTGATGGAGAAGGAACAGGAACCAGAACCTGTCACATGTCGACAGGTATATGGAAGACTGACTGGGAACTTGTAATCCTGAGTGGCTGAGAAGCAATCCTCTTTTGTCCTGTCTTCATCTGTGGGAGAAGGACTAGTTTCACAGCTTCTACCTGGTTGAGATGTTTTTCTCTTGTAGCTAGAGGGTGTGCAGCAGAGCTACAACCGTTAGTGTATCTTGAACTCTTTCAATATGTGCTTAAATGACAAATCAAATTCTTACTACATTTTCAGTCTCACTTATCTAGCTTAGGATTTAGATAATTGAAAGGATGTTACATATATTACATTATCATTTCTGAGGAACTTATGGTTTACAGATATAATTTCCAAGTGTTGTAAATGATCAGTGATTCACAGAACCAGAGATAGAGAACCCAATGAATATCTGAATATGAGCAATGGCTGCCAGTTGCCTGTGTATGTGATGCACACTGGGCTCTATAGGGAACTCAAGCATAATAATGGAGTTAGTTGACTAATGTAGAAACAAGTTGTGTGTATCCCACCTCTATTCCCCTTGCACCCTTTAACACCTTGGTATTTAATATGCAGACATTACCTACATTATTACCATTTTAAACAAAAATTTCTAAGATACAGATTTACTGCTCCTTTATTTTTACTGCTTATTAGCTCAGCAATGGCATAGGTGAAATGACAACTTTCAGCCAGCTTGTTTTCTGTGGTTTATATTGTGCCAGCTGCTCATTTTTTGACTTTGTTTATAATACATTCAGCTTCTTACCAGACTCTCAGCTAAGTATTGGAAAGTTTAGGATTGTTCAGCTGCTCACAGAAGTTACCTAGATGTATTGATAGAAATTAGATAGATTAGATTAACACATGTATGTTAATGAACATTTCTCTGTAGCATGTGGACCCTGTGTTAATATACTAATATCCTTATTATGGATTTAAGAGGCCTGCTTCTCTTTATTGTACTAATAAGGTATTTATGTGTAGGGAGCTGTGCATCACACTACACAGTTATCTGATCTTTTGCCTCTGGAGAGACAACTTTGAAAACTGAAGTCAAAATGAAAACAGGCTTCCAGTTGTTACCCAAGCCCTGTTTTGTGCCATTCTATGAAAGGAGTTCAATACAATTCGGGCAGTCTTTATTCGTGAAAAGTCTAAGAACAAAAGCAAGAGTGATGAGCCTGTGGAGATAGTAATATTGCTGACCGCCAGGTACTTCTGATAATATAATTGCTGTGTTTATGGTCCTTTCACCAACACAGGACAAAAGTTGAATAGTAGTATTCATAGGGACTCTGAGGGATAATTGGCTTTTCTGTATAAATAAGCTCTCATGCATATTTGTAGTTTTCTGTCGGGTATTTATATATATATAAGTGTGTACATTCAGGTTGTGGTTAAATGTAAATATCCTGCTGTGTTGGGCTGTAGAATGTTCTCTGGTTCTGGAGTACCTGTAATGTATGCATGCATGCTGTGACTGACTGCATCTGTACAGGCCAGTACATCTCACACCTTGTTTTTTTCAAATTCCATGTGGCTCAGCAAAAAAAAGTTGTTGTGCTCTTATATCTAAATCAGCTTTGTTTGGGTTTTTTAGGTGTTATCTTACTCTTTCTTCTTCAGAATTTCTGTTTATTTTCTCTGAGGTGTCCCATCTCCAGGACTGTTCTTGTGATAATGATTTCTCTTCAGTGAAAGAGCTCATCCATCATGAATTGCCTTGTCCTTTACTGCTTACTTACAGAAAAATGGAGGTACACAGTGTGAAAGGATTATGAGAACTCACCTTAACCAATAACTTCTGAGAAAAACAACCAGTGGTCCATTTCATCTGGACAGTCTGGAGGAATTGCAGAGATCTTTGGCCTCAGCTCTGGACAAGACAAGAAGTAATCTCAACAAAAATCAATTTGTATCATACAGACTATCCAGTGCCTGGTCCTGAGAATCTAGCATCAGAAATAATTTCTGAAGATGAAATTTTTGCGCTTAGTCAAGTATTCCTGACATACCTCACATTCTTCTAAAATCTGCCATTCAGCTGTCAAAAAATTGGTTTCTCATTCAAATCCAAGCTCATTTTGTCAGCTTTCTTTTGTTTCTCAAGCAGATTAAATACACAGTACGATATCATCTGAAAGAGGCAATGTAGCCATTAGCACTGCTCATCAGAATGACTTTCCCTGAAATTACACAGTGGAGTCTCCAAACTGACTTTTACAAACAATGCTGGAAAAATATGTTTAATGCCTTGTCTTATTTTCTCTTTTCTTTTCTGTCATCTCTATGTGACTATCCTGTCAGATATTTTTCAGACCTTCTTAATCAGTGTATAGGAGTGCAATACAGTACCTCACACTTTTCACTGTCTTCCTCCAAATGACTCTCTTATTCACTCTCAGAGACTCCTCAAAAAGGATGCTGAAGTGAATTGTTAGGAGAATGACGTGACTACCTAAACTGTTTTATATTGGAGGAAAATTGTTCCACAGCAGCTATTTCTGAGAAACAGAAAAAAGTAGAAGATCCATCAGTCCTGTTCATAAGAGGACTGAAATTCAGAATTTACATTTGGGCTGATGACACTGTTATTGCTCCAGCAACATTTTTATTTTATCTGCAAGGTTCTTTCTGCTATGCCTGTTCTGTTTGGTAGACCTCTGCCACTTCTGTAACCACTTCCTACTTGGACTTTGTCATGAAGGTCCTGAGGACATTAAAAAAAGTAAATTGTCTTCAGGCCACGTCTATAAGACTGGCTCTTAAAACAGATGGTGCAACTTACTGAAAACTGCACTAGAATTCTCTCTTGCCAAAAGTCATACTGTTGATTTTATTAGCTCTGACAAAGCTAACAAGGTGACTCAGATTACTGCTATTCTCTTGAAATGGAATGTGGCCATATTTGACTGTAGGACATCCTGCACTTACACGCAATCTAATACAACACTGCACGTTCATTTAATGCAGATGTCATTTGAACACTCTATAATCCTGAGTGCCCTGTTTGATGGACATGTTGGTGACTATCATGCAGCATGATGATTCCCTCTATAAATAGAAAGTGAAAAATAGTCAAAAGGTTTCTTTTCCTTCATCATTGTTTTCCACATTGGAAAAGTTTGATCTCTATTAGGTTTGCTTTTTCTCTGGATATCACAGAACCAGTGGCTTAATTTATATTTCAGCTCAGAACAAGGAAACACTGAGACTACAGTTTTACAGTAAGGTCATAATGAACAGATGACAGAAAACATGACCACCATGCAGTGAGATCCACTCCTTTTGGTGGGGAAATGTGGTCTATGAGATAGGTTTGTCCCAAGAACATTTTTGTCATTCTTACCTGTCTGCAGACTGTAACTATTTGCCAAATGTATTTACCCATTTTAAGAGGCAGCAGATCATAAATGGGAAGAGAAGGATGATGGTGTATGTGCTGCTTTCCAGGACATAAGATAGCCTGAGGTCTGCTTCTTCCCTTTAGATGTCAACAAGAAGTGCTAGTACTTCTACTCCAGTATTCTTATGCTCCTGATCTTGTGGGGAAAGAGATTTAAGTACAGATTCCCTGACTCATCTTCTACTAACAATCCTCCCCAAGGTGAGGCAAGAAACAACACGATTGATCCTTCTGGCTCCAGCTTGGCTGAGGCAGTTCTGATTTCAGCACCCTACCTTTGTTCCTACACTGCTTACAGTGAACTTTCACAGATTTTTCACCCAAACCTCACATCCTTCCACATAATACTATGAACACCATGTGGCTTCCAAGCTTTATATGCCACTTGCTCATGCTCAAACAGTAATATTTTCAGCAACAACTGTCGTGATTTGACATGGAAGTGAATTTTTTCAGGAAGTTGAGTCCAACCAATCAGTGATCAAGTTTGGATATTGGCACCTAAAGTGGCCACTGAAGGTGTAGATATGCCTCTGAGAAAACAGGGGGTTAAAAGCAAGAACTCCCAAGAGCTCGCTCTCTTTGGTTCCGGTCAGGGTGCTGTGCAGATCTCCCCTGCCCAGCCATGGGGCTGGGTGGGGGAGGGGAAGCCATGCAGCCTGGTCGAGGTGAGCCGAGGGGTAGAAGGACTGGAACAGAGCCAGCTCCTGTGGACGGAAGGGTGGAGAGAAGCGGAGATGCCTTTGTCATCCCCCCCTCCAGAGGGAAGAGACAGAGAGTCCGGACGGCACCTGTAACTTTGTCGGTGCAGAAGAGGAGGGGGTCGGGGGGAAGGTGCCCAGCCTTGGCCTTGGGAATCGGCTGCTGGGCAGAGATTTCAGCCGTCCAGGTAGTCTAAGCTTTTAACCCTTTCCTGAGAAATGAAGGCTTTGTAAAATATTACTCCTCCTTGATTTGAAGCAGAAGAGAGACAGTCTGGGATCCAAGATGATGGAAGAGGAAATTGTTGAGTTGGGAGGAGATGATGGAGTGGCTTGTGGCTGGACTTTTCTTGTTAGCCATAGACTGAACCAAATTCTCCTAACAGAAGCTGCGCTTAGGGGGGTGCGTTGGTGAGCCAAGAGACCTGTTTCAGTGATTACCAGCAGAAGAGTGGAGAGAACAGAGGAGAGTTGAAGAAGGTGTGAAGAAGCCCTCTGTCTTCAAGGAAGAAGAAGAGGAGAAGAAGACCTCTGTTCTTGGACCCTCAGCCCCAGGGGCAAATGGGGGGGGACTGTAGTCCCGAGAAGAGAAACAACTGTTGTCTCTTTTGGTCCATGGCAAAGCATCCTTAAAGGAGCCCTATGAGCAGTCTGTCCATGCACAGTGGTGAGAGCACTGTGACATGGAAAGGAGAGTGTCACATGGCAGATTTTCTCCGGGCGGTTGCCATGTGTGACATGGAAACACAAGGGTGGCAGTTGTGTTTCCTGGGGGGTCTGTGGCACAGGAGAGACTCCTGTCTCCCTTGATAGACTGAGTATTGATTATCTGAAGGGTGGCAACTTGATCAGGGATCCTGGGTGGTGTCTCACTGTGGTTTCATTTGGAAATTAGGTGGGAATTAAGTAGGAAGAGGAGGAGTGTTTTAGAAAGTCTTCATCCAGGATTTAGTGTCTGTGTTTTTATTGTAGTAGTAGTTTAATAGTTTTCCTCTTTGTTATTAAGCTTGAGTCTGCTCTGCTCTGTTCCTGATCACATCTCACAGCAATTATTTAGGAAGGTGTATTTTCATCGGGGTGCTGGCATTGTGCCAGTGTCAAACCATGACAACAACAAAAAGAACAACAGTAGCAGAAGTAGCCACATGACCCATGTTTTTTATGTGAATTGCTGGGAAGGTGGTACCTTTCTCTATGTCTTAGTTGCCCATATTATCTGCACCATTTTTTGTTCATATAAAGTTTTGACCTAAAATAATCTTAAGTGCCTCTACAGAAATTTCGATTGTGCACCATATGAGTGCTAGGGATTTCTTTTTCCTTTTTTTCAATACCACAGTTACCTGCCTGATTAGGATCTGACTTTTAGTGACATGCACTGTTTCCCACTGGGTCTGGCATGTTTCTGGATACTTTTTAATAATGACTACTCTACTACTGGTAGTTTATAATATGACTAAAGTGATGGTAGATCAAGGCCCTAATATTTGTCCACCTCCTCCCTCCCCCTTCCACTCTTTGACTTCAGATGTGTCTGTGTTAATTATTTTCAGCCTTGGGTCAACCACTCTTCTTTGCCTTTTTGTGTTGATTATATACCATCCTGAGATTAAAAGAAGAGCCATCTTTAGCTCTGCTCACTAACTATTGCAGAATGATATCATTATTTCTTGGGAATTGCCCTCTTTATTCAACTATATATTTCATGCATGTTTGGTGATGGATGCTTTGTACAGATAGGTCTTTTAAAGAGGAAGATTAATTAGTTGTAACTGTTTTCTTTGAGACGTGTGTTTAAGCTGTCTGAACAGGTTTATGGGATGATTCTGCTTCCTTGTGATTGGGCTCATGTGAGTGCAGGATGTCATGTGGCCAGAAAGGGTCAACCATGTTTCCTTCTAGGAGAACAAATGTAACCTGAGATGACTTATAGTAACTTGATCAATAGTAGAAGTTGACATCATGACCTTTTTCAAGAGAAAAATGAATGTTTCTTAGCTTAGAAAAATAGTTCCCTCTTCACACACTTCAAGTGCTACTATGATAAGGCAATCTATTCCCTTTGTTATGCTATCATTTCTGAATTTGTCATCCTCAGAAATCCAGGATTCTTTCTGATATTGTAAGATAAAAATGGTGGAAAGATGAGCTCTGACTGCAGAGGCCCTCTCAAGTACCCAACTTTTATTTGCTTTCTTCTCTTCTGAGCTCTTCTTTTACTGTAGCTCTTCATACAGCAGTGTGAAAACAAGAAAAAGTATGGAATGATATGAATGTGTAAAGTACTTGGTACATGTAGTGCATTTATTTTTTACTTTGCCTTTTCTTACTGCTTAATCCAGCTACCTCTAATGTTTATGCATAGCACAAAATTCTAAAAGTTTTTTTCAATGTGCAAAGCAGTACAAAAGTTTTAACATTATCACTGAAGTCACTCTACTGAAATCAATGGGAGTTAATTACTGAAGCCATTGAAATCAAGATTCAAGAAATTTTTCTTTAAGTAGTTGACTGTTATATTTTTCTTCCAAGAAAATTATATGTGCCTGTATTTGTTTATGTATCATATATGTTACATGAATATGAGACGGAAGAGACGTGCAGCTGACACGAGATGCATTTTGGGTTTCTTTGAGTCCTGATTGTATTCTGAATAGCATCATCCTTCTGAATGCCTTAGGACTTCAAGTTAATATGCAGTGAGGAGGCACTAGTATGTCCCTAGGGATGTGTGGTTTACATTGGTAATTCACTGTAGGAATACAAATTACATGATGCTGTGTGACCTGCAACTTTCTTCTGGGTGTGGTGCTTGACAGATTGTTAAATTTCATGATGGAAATCTTGAAAGGCCTCTTTCTACAATATTCTTTACAAAGTACTTTGTTTGTCATTTGACTGAAGTGTTGTCATCCTCCCTGCCTGGGATTTCCTTTATTCTCTTTCCTTGGTGGGGACAGAGAAAGACACATAGAAGACAAATTATGTGAATTCATTATTAAATTAATGTCTTTCTTTTCATGCCTTTCATTTTTTAGGCATAAGTTGTGAATGTTGATATTCACATTCAGTGATTAGAAAACTTGAGTTAGTTACAGTATCAGAGAAAGAAGTTTCATGACTACTTTTAAGTCCTCTTTTCCTTAAAGGTCTTTTTATTAGGCGATTATGATAAATAAAATGTGTGGGTCCTGTCCTCCTGTCAGAGGACTATTAGAGGTAGTACATGAAACAAAAAATTAAGAGTGGAAACAAGTGGGACCAGAAAACACAGTGTGCAGTCTCCATCGATCCGTGTCACCACACATTCTTGTTCTTATCACACACTGCATAATCAGAAAGGACGACACAAACCAAATCCTTTTTAGTCTGTGGAGGTTACAGTGTCCCAGATGCAGTGCCAAGTGTCATTTTATGCTGTATTAAGGATATGCACCCATGCGTTATGCAGAAGTGACCTAGTAAGTATGCAAATTTCAAGTAAGGAATGATGATGCATTTATAAATTTTGCTTAGTTTTCTTAAAAAAAACCATATATTTAAATATATATATATAAATATAAAAAAGATAGCTAAGAGTGTGTGAACTCAGCATTGCATAACTTTAATTTCTTTATGTACAGGCACTTAAAATAGCAAATACTTGGCTTATCTATGGCATCTTTTTCATCAGGTAGGTCAGCCTTGCAACATGTCTGTGCATAGTTACATATTGTTACTTGAGTTTTACACATAGATAAACAGAATGGAAAAAATAAATGAAATTAAATTTTTTTTTAAATAAAATTTAATTTATTTACCTGGTATCCCATAACACATCATTTGTTGTTTGAGGACTAAGTGTACATCTTCATACTCAGTTGATTTTCCTAGCTGTTGGACATACATCCTCCCTACCAACTTTTACATGTCAAAGCACAGTTAAGCAAGTATGCTAGTATAGATTTCTCCTCAAAAAGTAATAGTTTCTATAATTATTAATAATATATTACATCCTGCACTGCTTCTTACCCAAAGGATATCTTGTAATTAGGAAAATACAATTTCTATATGTGCACATGGTATATCACAAACAGGAGTAATTCCTGGAGTGCAATACAGAAAGCAGATTGACAGCATATGTAGCAGATTGCATGAAATAAGACCTTGAAAAGTAGTCTGGGGAAGTGAGAAGTATCCAATTGTCTAGAAACTGCCATGTGAATTCATTAAGTGCTAGGTTTATACAAAATGTTAGTTTGGCTGGAGTGCAGAAGTCATTACCTACATTTCATGAAAAAATTGTCAGCAAAATGGATGTGTGTTTTATTAACAGTACTTTTCTACTCGTATCTCAAAGCACCTTTCAAAAGAAAAAGTGCACCAGGAGTTGTGAGTGAAGGCTCGGAACATGTCAGTGTCCCTTTGATGCTGCTGTAATAATTCACAAGTTGTTTAATACTCAGTGTTTGCAGTTTCTTTCTGTTTCAAGTGCTTTTTATTTTTTCATTTCTGTCATATAAAACAGTTTCCTTCAGGATCAGGGGAAGAAGGGAGAATGTACATTGTGTACGTGATCTCTGCTCTCAGTTACAATGGTCATCTTCACTAACCAGTTTGGAGGAGATAGAACCACACATGGATTATACCTTACTTAAGAGGATGAATTCTGTAATACCAGTCAACCATGATGAGCATTCTGTGTTATAATGTCTTCCGTTAACATTTAGTTGTCATGTTAATATTTGTTCTTAGTTACTAGCAAATGACCAGACAGGAAGCCAGGTAAACCAATAAGATTTAGTCAAGTTGGTCCTATTTCTCCAGTTTTAATCGGTGCCTTAACTTGTCAAAGAATACTATTGTTTATTCTACTCACACTAAAAATGAGGTGGCGTCTGAAACTTTATCATAGTTTCAGCATAATGTAGGTTTCAAATACTTCTGTTTTTAAACTGTTAAATCCTTGAGTGTAGTGTATGTAGACATACTAGGGTGAGTCCTACAGTGCATCTCTCAAATACTTGGAGAGCAGAGTTGTTCCATTTTTATTCCTAGACACAGCTTTACATCTGGAATTTCTCAGTGTCCACTAGTTTAGTTTACTAAAAATCCCCAAATTGTTTCTAAATTGTATTTCTAAATAGATGCATGATGAGTTAGTAACTTCTATACTAGAACAGCATATCTGATTTTTAGGAGTTGCAGTTGTAGAAATGTGATAATCTATCTCTAAAATTGTGTAGCCTGTGGCCTGGCCACTGTTATCTGCTGAAATGTCCTGAATGTCCCAGGGTTTTACTGCTATGGGTGGGAGGTGGGATCTTGTAGCAAATTAGAATTTTTCATGAACTTGAGCTAAGCTAGAGTGGCTTCTATGGCTGGTAAAAAAGATAAAATTAAAAAAAAAAATCAGTGACATTGATCTGCTGATAATCCATCCTCTATTTTTCTCAGTCTCATCTGTTCCCTGTATGACTACTCTCATCAGTGTTCCCTCATTGCAAAGGTTGATCATCTTTGTATTTAGTACCTGGGTTTAATCTGCATGGATGTGTCTACTGAAGCCCACTGGATTGAGTGGAGAAAATAAACAGCTTAGTGTATCAGTAACATGCCTGCAAAGAGGGTGAGTTAAAGTATGTAAAGTTAAAACATAAAACCTAAACTTCTCTTTGCATTAAATGGCAAAATTCTAGAGCAGTTCCAAAACTGGTTTTCATGAACTCTGAAGATGGTCAAAATTATTTACACATAGTTTATCTGAGATTTTTGCATAAGAATTATTTTTTCAAAGCAGCACACTCATTTCTTAAATTTCCTATATTTTAAAATACTGCTAGGCCTGATAATTCATGTTGTTACTCTTTGTAAAAACCATTTACACCTACTTTATCTGAGCTATTTACATTAAAAATTATATTTTCAAAGCAGCACAATAATTTGTAAATTTTCCTGTACTTTAAAATATTACTAGGACTGTTAATTCATGTTGTTACTCTTTGTACGTACTCATATGTTTGGCGTGTGCTTACAAAAACCAGAAAAAATCTCTACACTGCTTCACCTTGTTCTTAAATGAAATGGAATTTGTGAGAGTCTGGCATGAAAAACAAATAATGTAAATAAATGTAATTTCTAAAGTCCTGACAATTCTAAATGTGTGTTTGCCAGAACTCTAGTATACCATATCTACAGGAAGTGTGTCTTTACAAGCATTTTGGAAAGCCTTATGCTACTTTGGAATTTATATATAATTTTTAGTTGTGCACATGTTAATAGAAGATCTGTATAATGCAGACACTGTGAATGAAACATATTTGACAGTCTTTACAAAAGCAGCAGCCACTGGTAGATCTGCAGTAAACCATCCAAAACAAACTGTCACTAAAAACAGCAGTAGGCCACTACATAACAACCACAAGAATTAATTTAACAATTGCAGTGGTTACAGCCTTGAATATTCAGCATTGCACATCCCTTCACCTCGCTGTTTAATTTAACTTGACCTCCACAAGTTTTAATAATTCCATCTAGGTATTTAAGTTGGTATGAAGATTTCTCATCTAGATTTCTCACTTTTATTGCCCTAGTTATTGTAGTTGGCAAATAGTATTACCCACATATACTGCAAAAGTACTGAAAACATGCCTGTAGGTAAGAAATTCCAATAT
>NC_089721.1:31154333-31194333 GCF_031753505.1 Anomalospiza imberbis
TCCAGGTAGTATTTTAATGTTAGTCAGGGTGTTGATTATGACAGTGAAGTGTCTTTGGGTTAAGGAGAGGAATGAATCTGGCTGAGTGACCAAACATTTTGTAATGTCCTAATGCAGGGACAAACTGCAAGTGAATTGGCTTCACTTCAATGTATAAATAAGCAAGTAGGTGCATTAAAAAAAATCCCAAACATAGAAAGCTTTTAGATCACAATCACATTCAGAAATTCAACAAAATTTCTTATTTTTTCCTAATAAGGGAAGATGATAATTATTTTTTGAAGGCAAGGTGAGAGATTTGGCTTCTCTTGAGGGAGCTCTGAGTTAAGATCTCATTTAAGCTTTGGAGATCAGATAAATACACTAATAAACAGGGAAAGATTTCTGGTTGCCTCCTACAGCTATAGAAAATAACACAAACACCTTCTCATGTTGTGCATACTGGTCAGTGTAACAAGGACTGTTTGATTAGAGACCTGTGTTACTGCCATCTACAAAGAAAATATTTAAGGCAAGAAATTGAGATCAAATTAGTTTGTCTTTTTAAGACTGCTGCTTGGCCAATCAAGCTGTAATTTTCTTCCTTAAAGTAGTTACTTCAAGCTACGACAAAGGAAAGCAATTAATCTGGTTGGGTTTAGGAATGCAATTTAGAGGTAGAAGACTCCATGTAACTTGTTTTTTAACCACACAGGCTACTTTGTTCATGCGTGGCTAATACTATAGTATCTTTATACTGTACAGTGTAGGGGTGTGTAGTAATTTATTAGGAATGCAGGCCAGCACAGTAATTCTGAACTGTTAGATCAGGTGTTGGAAGCAATGCAACTTCCATACAACAATGCATTGTCTATGTCCAGCTGCATAATCCCCATGTAAGAGGACCCATTAGTCCAGGAATAAAGCAGGTGTAATCATTTAAAGATTTAAATGAGTTTAATTCAGAGATTTCTTGGGGGTTTCTCTAAAACTAGCTGTAAAAGATAGGCAAACACTGAAATCAAAGGAAAAATTTGGTGCCCTGATTCACTAGCTTGTTTGACATCCGCATTCACAGGTTTTCCTATCTAAAGCTGAGTGCTTCTGTAACTGTATATCAAGTACCTATTTCTTTCTAGTGACTTTACAAGTCCCTGAAGGGAGTGTTGCAATGTTGAGATCAATCTGGTTCTCACTCTGTAGTCAGTTATGAGTGATCAACCACTTAAAATACAAATATCATCATTCACATGTTAGAATCTTCATAGAATCAAAAGACTCAGGATAAGCAGAATCTTCAGATAAACTTGGTGGTAGTGAATGTAAGAAGTGAAAATCTCTGGAGTTTTTCTGCTGCTACTGAAGGGACCTAACAATGCATATATGCATCTCATGTCTTTTTCCCTTTTACCTGATAACATCCACATAAGCACAGATATGCTGGGATTGGTTTCATTCTCCTGACCCTTCAGTTGTTTATTTATTGTTCCATGCAATGGTTTATATCTATTGCTTCTGTGAAGTGTAGTGAAAATTTAGGCAGTGAAAATTCTAGCATATGGTTTGGGTAAGAGTTTGAAAGAATAAACAGTGCTTGTTTTAAAAAAATTAAGTAGATTGGTTTCTAGATAGTGAAAGAAAATGAAACCTGAGTTCTTTAATCATATTATGATGTTGTTGACTTCTGTGCAAATTATAGTGGTGTGAAGCCTGGTCCACTGGGTACATGCATGCTGACATAATGAAACTAGCTCACAGAGCACTGATGAACAAGCTCCTTCTGTCTGCCTAAGTTTGGCCAGTTGATGCAGTTACAGTGATTTCGCCTCCCCGTGGAGTGGTGCACAGTCCTCAGTAGCTCTGCTTAGGAGGGAGATGCTGGAGTGATTTACACCTCAGTATTGCCTCCAAAATGCAGGAGAGGACTGAATAGGGAAGATATGTACTGGGGTTTGTGTGTCTGTGTGATTCTTCTGCTACAAATTTCACTACAGTAGTGGCTGCAGTTACCACCAGGCAAGTGAAAATTAGTTCAGATAGACCTTAAGCAAGAAACAGACTATCATTAAAAGAGATACAGGGATAGTAGGTCGGAGAAGTTACTGAAGGCTTTCCCAACACTGTATTATACATCTAAAGTGGCAATTAAACACATGAATGCAATAGAGAGGTTAATTGAAAAATACATGGAAGAGCATAATGATATGATTAGCAAAGAAGCTTGTAGTCCTGAAGTGTGCTGGCAAGTAGAGACCTGGCTTTGGAATTACCTTCACCTGATCAGGTCACTTCTAACTCTGTTATGTCATGTTTTTTCACATGGTCTGCTCTTTGCAGAACATCTTTTGGCACATCCAAAACAAAATGCACTGCATTTATTTTCTTCTGCAAACTCGAAACTTTATCATACTATCATAGAATCATTTCAGTATTTTCTTTTATGTAGAACACTATTTCACTAACAACATATTTAAAGCACATGATGAAAAAAGAGATTATTTTTAACTTGTTAAAATATTTCAATTATATGGTACAGTGTGTGCTTGTGGAGAGGTCACAGGACGTGTAAAATCCTTATGCCATGGGAAGTAAAATTCCACTGGCAAATTGTACTAGCAAAGTTTCAAAACTATGTTCACCCATCAGCAGGCAGCACAGAAAAGCTGTTTCTATTTACAAGATTTTTTCATGTGTTTATCTGATCTGCAGAGAAATCACTATGCCTTTAACGTTGTTATGATTCACTAATGAATTCTTAGGTGATGATATATTGAAGATAACACTTTCCACTTTTCAGTTTAGTGGACAATGCCTTTATACAGATGCCTCTTAGTTTTTATAAGGTTTAGTTAGGAGATATGAGATTGGAGGTACAGTCTGATAGTTAGGTTTAATAAGATAGGGTTTTGCTTTTTTTAAACCTGTCTTTTAAAAAGAATTCATGTAATGACAAAGTTTTTAAAACTGTGATGCTTGAAAAAGGGGAAGAAATGGCCAGTGGACTTCAAATTGAGATTAACACATGTATATTTGTGTGACTTTAGTCACTTATCAGATAGGGATTCAGACTTAGTCGTGTATGTGAATGAGTCCATAATTAGAAGATGGTATCACAGTTCTAAGTTATTGTCTCTAGCTTCTGTTGAGCACTGATAAATACACAGAGCCATGCTACCACTCTCTGAAGTTAGGCTGCCATAATTGTTGACTCAAATATAAGTTTTTGGACACTTTCCTGATTTCAGATACTTGATACTAGTCAACTCTTCTAAAATCTAGTAATTGGAAAGTTATGCAGTAGCCTTCAGATCAGCCTCCCATTTCTAGGTGATTGATCCTTGAGGAAGCAGTGACATTATTAGACAGTGAAATATGCAAATTTAATTCAGTCAGTCAGTATGTATCTTTCTGAAGGGAAACTGGATGCTGGGGTCTGAGGCAGCATAGGTCTGAGGCAGAAAACAATGCAAAAGGCTCTAAGATTTGGGCCAAAACTTGTGGTCTGGGTATGATGCTTCAAGAGAGAAACATGACAAACTTAGGATAATCCTGCACGTTGTTGTGTTTAGTATTATAAATCTGCATCCTATTCTCCTCATTTGCATTGCCCCTTTGTTTCATGTGTGTCTTCCCGTATCTCTGAATCACAGAGAGGTTATGGTTTTCATTTTGCTTCAGTCTGAAAATAATCAAGGAAAGTAATCATCTCTACAAAAGATAGTCTAGTTTTTGCATGCTAATTAACTATAGAAAAATGGCAGCCATTGACTCTGCTGGCAGATGGTGGCCATTTTGCGCATGAGTAACATGAGATCTGACTCCTTTTTGCATGACTAGCAAAAAATCATATCCAAGTACATGTAGGTGTGATAAAATCATTAGGTAGGTTCTTATAAATATGATTATAAATGGATCTCTGTTTCATTTCTGCAGTGGAATGATCTAGTATTTGAGGAGGTTGGATATCCTAAGCTGAGCCTTCCTCCTTCCTATGTTCTCTCTATTTCTACCAGTGTTCTCTCTTTCTTGTTCTTTCTCCCACATCATTCTGAGTCTTGCTGAGTCTTGGAGTGGTGTTCTTCCAACTTGCGTAATACTTATGCCTTGTATTTGTCATGCATTTTTTCATGAAAGACTGTATATGCATAGGAAAATTAGTGCCCATAGAAAAGTTTGTGGGTTTGTGTGTGTTCAAATACATATATACTTACTTCATAAATAACCCAAGTTTTAATGTGGATAATGCTGTGATGAAATATCTGCAACATCTATTTTTTTAAAAAGTGTTGCCTGCCAAATGGTGAAAAATAATTGCTTCATAGTCTGTATTATTTATCACTGCCTGAAAAACTGCTATAATCCACAGAGTCATTATAATGGAGAAATTTAGGTTAATACAAACTATGTTGCCTCTTACCATAAAAAAAATTAACTAGATATCTAAGTCTAGGTTAATTAGATTAGTTACACTAAATATGATTTTTGTCTTTGATGTTATGTTCTGTGCCCCGTCCTCTCACTTTGTTCTCCTTTGTTGTTATCTGCACTACCATGTCTTCCACTGTTCTATATGCATTTCCTCTTACCTTCATTGTCCGCTTTACTTTCTTTCATTATTATTGCTCTTTGCATTGGCTCTTTCCTTGCCTCCTTTGGAGCTTAGTGTCACCTTGCAAACCCCTCCAGTGGATTATTGACTGCTTCTCTTATCTCAGTGAAATGACAAAATGTGGTGCTTCCAAGTGAGCATGGCAGCCTTCTGATGGTGCCAACTTGAAGATACCTGTTGGGACTGGCAAAGTGAAGAGAGCTTTGTATAATCACCTACCTCCATTTCCTTTTAAGAAGTGACTAATGGAATATAGAATAGCTTATTTTCACAGAGGTTCCCTTGAGATGTCATTACAGCCTTCTGCTGGGATTAATAGAAAATTTCTGAACAACCTTCATACGTACAAATCATGAGTTGCTGTTTGGACAGATGTGTCCTGAATAACTTCCTTTGTCTTTCAATAGATCTAGTTTTGTATCAAATGTCTTTTCTAATTATTCTGAATATTTTGTCACTGCATCTTTATTAAAGTTCTTTTGAAATGGAAACCAAGTTGATTTAGAGAACACACTGTCATCAATCAAAAAAAAAAATTTTAAATTGGTATTTTAATACTGAAGTAATACTAGTAATACTAGACATATTTAAAATATGGCTAAATATGCTTCAGTGTGTGTATTGTGGAACCTCAGTGGTCACTTTTTCTTAAAAAAAATGGCAACAATGATATGCACTTCCCCTTTCCAGAAGGCTGGTCTTTTGCTCACTTTACCATCTGAACATAGAGGTTATACTTTCCTACTGACTGATCAACCTACCAGTATTTGTTTAAAGGTACTAAAATTTATATACATGTGCTCCTTTAAGTCTATTCCTGTATTACTTTACTTACCCATTCAGAAACCAGACTAAATTTTATTATTGAGGCATTTCTAATAAACATGCTTTGGTATGAAATAGTTGTGTCTTTTTTACATGTAATACCTTGTATCCAGATATCCACTCTAACTGCAGATGGAGTTGAAATTATATCTCTTACTAGAGGCTGATCACATTATAGGTTACTTGCAGTTGGCATATCTGTGTCTGATTAAGGTGAAACACCAAATAAGAGACAGAGGGAGTGATGAATTCTCAGTCCGTACTGCACCAGATTATTCCAATGTGAAATGTATGTTAATTTACGTTTGTCCATGCTAACTTGTAGTGAGCTGTAAAAGCAGCATTTTGCTATTTAATTGATCTGGGAGGCACATACTAGCTTCATGTTTCCTAGTCTTTTCTTCACAGTTTCTGGAGAGAATGGTCCCTGTGAAGGAAATGTTTAATCCTGCCATCAACCTTGCATCATCCTGTATCTAAGCATCTGTTTTATACTTTAATGTGTTCTTTTTATCCTTTACTGTCTTCTTTCCTTTTATGTATTTGTAGAAAGCCTTATTATTCTTCACTATATTGCTTGCTGTCCCTTCTGATACTCTGCTTTTCTCCTGTGTAATTTTCTTTCTTCACTCCATCTAGCTCCCAACATTTATTTTTCCTTTAAATCATTTCTTCTTGATGGTTTTAGTTGCATCTACACTGCATTTTTCATCAATATTTCTTCCATTGCCTCTTTACTTTTGCCATTTAGTCATCTTGGGGTTTTTGTCCCCTTAAAAAGGATGCTGTTCCATTAGACATTTGTTAGTACATCTTTGAAACAAATCAATTCTTCTTCCATGTGTTGCTCCTTTAAAGTTAATTCTTGACTTTGGTCACCTACTATTTCTTTTGTCCTTAGAAACCTGTGATTTAAAAATTTCTCACTGGTTTGTTACCCTGTGCAATCTTCTTCACTTGAATTATGATGTAAGAATTGAATGTATTCTGTAGAGTTGTGTTTTCTTCCTTAATGTGCAGAACATCAGATTGCAAGAGCAATCCTGTAGTCTGAATAAAATCACTGCAAGTATGGGAGGAGTGGAAGCTAACAGAGACTTGTCAGTCTTCTGATGCTTGGTCTGTCCTGGACCATTATGACCTTTAGTGTGATGTGATGACATATTAGTTTATGCTGGCCTCTAGCCATCCATGACAACACTTACATTTCCTGAAACAATCCTCCCATGCTAGAGGCTTTAAAGAGCATGGCACAGTAGTGCCATGAGCTGATTCTGTGATAGTTGTGGAAATTCCTATTTATGCAGAGGGAATTTCCAGTGATGCAGTTAAACTGCTTTTATGTCTTTTAAGCTGGACTGATGCTTACTTAATTTAGAATTGATTTTTGCATAAATTTTCTATGCTGCCTTCTGTACTGGGACTCTGACTGAGGAATTTAAATTATGCAGTAATATAAATAGAAATAGGATCATGACAAGACATGGAATTTGGGCCAACAACTTTTGTAGGACATTTTTCATATAGGTTTTTTAATGGGCAACTCAGGAGAAAATTGTCACCTTAATGGCATTACAATAAAACTAAGTTCTTCTGTTTTTTTAAGCCTCCTATGTGAATTAAACTCATTCCTGATGTTTCTCTACTGAAATCAGTAGAATTGGTGTACTACCAGCTTTTCAGAAAAGTAAAAATATTACTGTAGGGAAAGTGTGAGTTGTTCTTTTTTTCTTCAGTGAGACACAATGCTTTCCTGAAAACATTATCTTAATATTTAGAATGTTGATAGTGCAACATAATTGCACTACCATAAATCTTTTTTGTATATATCTGTATCTAAATGTGTGTTTAATGTTACATTATAGTGTATCCAACAAAGTAATTTACTGCAGGAACCTGAAAAAGCAATTGTTAATGTTAGGTTCTGTTCACTTGTAATATGCTAGGCGTTAGGTCCATAATCCACAATACTTACAGATCAATGAAAAAAATTACACCATACAGTATATCTCCTCTTGCATTGTATAGACCACTAGCAAATTTCTACTAAGTTCTTCAAGTAGTGTTTAGTGATGCAACATTTCGTGCAAATCTTACTGTAAATCTTACTTCTTGTCTAAAAGCAGTATGAAGCACGTAGTAGGTATCTCATCTTTTGAAAGACAGAGCAGCAAAAATTTGATTTAAACAATTTGATTTAAAAATATATATATATTTTGATAGAGAGAAGTAGTTCAATGGAAGTGACACTTTTTGATTTAAGGAAGGCTCTGGGAGTGACCTGACTGTTCAAGGAAAAGAATGTGTCGTATGTCAGGGCTGAAAGATCTGGATAAATGACTGTGTTTTACTAGCCATGCAGATGTAGATGGACCTTTTTTGTCAGTCACTGGTATTATTTTTCCTGCATCATAATATTTGAATTTGATGTTGCTTTCAGGGGACACTAAAGGCAAATTATAGCCATAATTTTTGCCTGCCTGAGATTCTGTGGTACCATGTTCTCTGTTCAAATATTTCACATGTCTCTGTGGATCTTTTTTGTTCCTTGATGAGCTATACTCATGAAAAGTGAGTACTACTTGGGAAGAATTTCTGGGTTTTAATATCATTGTTACTTTTAGCCCAGTAGGACAACTCATCCAAAGTGGCAGTGAAGACATTTGAGGCTTAAACTTTGTACTGTATGAAAAAGGTCTTCTCAGTCATGCATTACATGAATGAAAAATATATCTTAGCAAGCCAACTCCTTTCCTGCCAATTGCCCAGGTCTGAAGAGGTTCCTTCTGGAAAAGAAAAAGACATAGGCATAACATAGACAGATTTCACCTTCACCAGTATATAACTGAAAGTATTACATGCCTTCTAGTTCTGTTTATAAATCTTCCTGAACCTCTTCAGGCCATTGTTTGCAGACATAATGAAGAATCACTGATTGGTTGAGGTTGGAAGGGACCTCTGGAGGTCTTTTGGCCCAATGCCTCTGCCAAGAGCAGGGCCAACATAGAGCAGGTTGTTCAAGACTATTCATGCCCAGGACTGTTATGAAAATGACATTGATTTGCTACATGGAGGTAAGTCTCCCATTCTAAAGTAATTTTGTCCAGATACTGAGTATTGCTGTCATTCAACAGAAAAAGGATTTCAAAAATCAAAAAAGAAGTCCTAGTTGGTATATGGTCTGTGAAAGAAAAATCAAAATATTATACAAGATTTAAGCCAGCTCTGCACCACACGATCTAAGAGTTGTTAAGTGGACCAAAATAACTGTTTGGAACTAAGAAGTTTAACTTTCCATCTACTTTAGAATTCTTACAATTCTTCATAGTAATGAAGCATCAGCCCTTAATAATAGTGCAACTCTCTATTGTGGTATTCTATGTCAGGATAGCCTCACAGCTGATGGATATCCTATAGCAGCAAGTTTTCTTCAAACTAAGAATCTCTCTTAATGATAAAGTAACAAGTTCAACAAGTTTCACAGCATTGCCTTTCAAATCCATTACTACTTTTTGTCTGTCTGTCAAGATCTATTTTTGTCTTGCCATGACTTCACAAGGACTGCTTTCTGAGCAAGGCAGCTACCAATGAAAGAACCTTTCTTTTGTTACTATGATGATAAAAAGTTTCCTTGAAAGTGTGATTTTTTTTTTCCATTTCATTTTCAAATTTTCAAGTTTCCTTCCTATGCATGAAGGTGTTCCATAAAGTATAAAACCTTGATCCTGTGGCATAATCTGACTTTTAAAAATAGTGTTTGAGATGCTTACTGATTTGTCTGTGCCTAAAGTTTATTTTGATTGGTGAAGTGTGAAATAGGAGTAGTAATTTATTTTATTTATTTAAAATAATTATTATTTATAAAATAACAATAATAATATATATATAATAATTATAAAATTAAAATAATAATAAATTAATTTATTTATTTTAGTATTTTATTTTACTTATGTTAATATGTATGCTATTAGAAGAAGGTATTTCTGATTGACTTCCCATTCCTACAGCAAGCATCATCATGGAATAAACTGAATCATTCAAGAACAGTTTTTCTGCAACTGCTGTCCTTGAATTTTTATTCCCAAGTAGCTGAATGTGTAGACAAGCTCTCAGTTAAAAAGTCAGTCTTTGTGCTGTTATCCATTCTCCTAAAGTGTTTATGTGTCTGGGGGATATAATGTATATGGGTAGATAGCTGAGATGGTGAAGTACATAACACATCCATTAAATCAGATGGAAAGAAAATAAAACTATTTTCAATGGCATCACTCTGAGGGAAAAAGGTCCACTGCTATGTAGAGGAGACACCTGCTCTTTAAGGAGTATTTACCAACTACAACAGCATACACTTCTTGATCAGTGCTGATGGATTCTTTGGAAAAAGATATAGTATATATTTTGAAAAAGTGTATTCCTTTTTGTTGGTGTTTGTTTTTTTTGTTTTCCCCTGAGGGAGAGTGCCCCATTTACTTCTTATACCATCTTTAAACAAAAAAAAACCAAAAAAATGCCATTCTCCATTTTTGTTAATGTATGAGTTAATTTATATCAATGACAACATGCAGAAATGTGACTGGCAGCAAATCATTCCTTCTTATCTTGGAGCTTCATTGCATATAATCTAAAATGGCCTGGAACCTGAATGTGAATGGATGTGTGTAGTTATGTTGGAATAAAACAGCAATAAGTAATGAAATACTGTAAAATTATGTAAGGTCAGAGTAAAAATCCACTGTCGTCCACAGTATGCATTTCATATTTTTGTGTGTATGCTGCAAAGTCTAGTCTTTTCCTGGATTTTTGAGAAGAAGAAAAGTTGAGCCTTTAAGTCATAAATTAATTTGATGATGTTATCTTCCAGTTTCTCAAAGGAACAGGTAGAAGCCAATCAAAACAACTCTGTTCATTTACAAGTCTAGGAAACTGTCTAAAATATGTCTTGAAGTTGTTCTTGTTTGGTGTTTGATCCTTCTTTGTTAAAAGGCTTACAAACCTTATAGTCTGGCTTGGACTCTAGCTAAGTTTGTGTAGTTTTGCTCTTTGTAAAATGATCAGAATTTATTTAGGCCTGAAAAGTAATTCACATTTGAACTGCATAGAAGTCTGAATCTGTGTTTTTAGGAAGCATTGGTTCAGAAAAAATAATTCTTTGCAGATTTCTGTTTCTTTCCTTGTAGTTTTTCAAAGCACCAGATTTTTCTAAATTGGTATTCATGCCTTCATTAAAAAAAAAAACAAACAGATTTTTAAAAATACTTAGTTTTTAAAAAAATACTTAATACAGATTTTTAAAATACTTTAAAAATGCAACTGAAAATAGTTCTATCATATCTGAGATCTTCTGTATTTTCATCTGTATATATACTGAGAAAATATACCAGAAAGAAGCACATGGAGAAGCTTTGCCAGCTGAAGACAGGCATCTGCTCTTTTGAGATTAGTTAAAAAATATCTGGATACCAAAGAGTAGACCTTCAATAAGATTTTGGCTAACTTCAGGAAGCAATGCTTCCTGAAATCTCACAGATTTTACCGTGTGGACAGCAGCAACAGTGCAGCTCAAAGTCCCATCAGCTGATCTGTAAATTCCTGTCTATAACGTAATAAGTTCAATGCATAGATAGACCCAGTTTGATGTGAATTTTTCAGACATTCTTGTACCCAAGACCAAGTTATATTTCATTTTCACTAATGAAATCTTTGGTTATTAATTTTAATTTTAATCAAATGCATTGATGTTCATAATTTTAACATGTTGATTCGCTTGATTGTATTATTGCTTTGTGGGAAAGGAGGAGGTATTACAATTATGTTTGTATTTGGATTTAATTTGTGTGGTAAGTTAAGTATGACACTTTCAGAGAGCAATGTGAAGAGTGTTTTATTTACTCTTCATGAGTACATTCAACCAAAATTTGATCTTTGCAAAACAAGTTCAGAAAATAAGGCATAACTTGATGCTAATGGTCTCCCTTAATAGCATCTTCTCTCTGGTTATTTGCTAGTTCTACACTTAAATGATTTCACAAAATGTTGATTGATTTCTGTTTGTATTTTTCTTTCCTGTGAGGTACCTATTGCATATAATATCTTTGTTTTGTTTTACTTATGTATCAACAGTGTCCTATTCATGTGAAAGACTATACATTTTGCATTTTTTGGGTTGTGTTTGCCAAAATGAATATACTTTCTTCTGTCTGATAATCCATAGAAAAGACATAATAATTTAGTTTTTCTGTGTGGACAGATATGACATACTCTTTCAATCTGTTGATGTTTTGTATTTTTTTTCTTTTTTCCTGTGCTGCCAAAGCAGTGCTTTAGAGTAGGAGTCATAAGATGCCATAACAGACAGGTTCTAGCTGTTCATAAATAGTGCCTTTCACTATCAATTGTAATAAAAGAAAAATGTGATGCTTCAGCCATATCAGATGCATACTTTTATTTCTAAGAATTACAACTCTGGACAGATTCTTTCTGTCTCTGTAGGCAGAAGAGGTTACTTGTCATTTCCCCAGCATTTTGCTAGCAGAAAAATTTGTATGAATGCAGTCACATTTATTTTGGACAAGATTATCCACGTTTAAGTTAATATGGCAGTTGGGGGTAGAGCCATTATGCTTTTATTTGTTTTATGTGAATGAAAAACAGCCTTAGAATTTATTTGGGGAGCAGAGTAACCTCCCTTTAAGAGCTGATGGCATTGTTCTGGAAGGTGATATCACTGTATCACCTAAGATTTCTTTCTTTCCAGTTACGCATGAGGAAATCTGAAGGAAATAGAAAAATTGTATCTTAATTCTTTGGTTGATTGAGGTATGTCTGAAGAACTTCTATTTAAGTACATACGGTAATTTTAGAGGAATTAAAGTGGTATTTAACATGGAACCTTTATATTCTCAATAACCTTAGAAAGTTTTTGTTCCCATGACTGCAGACCAAATGAGGCTCCATTTCTTGTTTTAGTGTGGCAATGAAGGAGGGATGAGGGTAGGAAGGAACCACTGCCTTACGTATGTGAAAGTTTGTTTATCAGTGTTATAGGACTAATTGGATGTTGATGTATGTGCATTTTTTAAATGTAAGGTTGTACCTAATTTGGCTGGGGTAGAGTTAATATTCTTCATAGTGGCTGGTATGGGGCTGTGTTTTGGATTTGTGCTGAACACAGGCTTAATAATATAGAGATGTTTTTGTTTTTGCTGAGCAGGGCTTACCCACAGGCAAGGCCTTTTCTGCTTTTTGTATCCCATGCTGGTGAGGAAGTTGAGGGTGCTTGGGATGCTTGGAGGAGACCAAAGGGTCATCATACCCATGATGCATGATATATGGCATCATGCTCAGTATATGAAGTGGGGTAAAAAAGGAGGAAGGGACGACATTTGTTGTGGTGGCGTTTGTTTTCCCAAGTCACCCTTACCTGTGATGGACTCCTGCTCTCCTGGAGATGGCTGAACACCTGCCTGCCCATGGGAAGCAGTGAATTAACTCCTTGTGTTGTTTGGCTTGTGTGCACAGCTTTTGCTCCACTGTTAAACTGTCTTTATTCTAACCCATGAGTTTTCTACCTTTTACCTTTCTGTTTTTCTCCCCAGTTGTGCTGGTGGGGGAGTGAGGAAGCAGCTGTATGGGCTTGGCTGATGAGTGAGGTTAAACCAGGACAAAACTGAAGGAGGCTTGAAGTCACACAGAACCTAGCTGAAATGGTTTAATTAAAGGCCAAGTAAAATTATGGTGGAAATCTTAGAGAAACTTAAGAGTAGCCACTTAGAGCAGGGACTAACTTGCTTTGGCAAAGAAACAGCATTTGTGTTATCTAGTGTAGCAAATTTCACACTTTTCAGTGTTTGTAATTTTTGGAAAACTTACAGTTTACTAAGATTCTCTGAAAAGAATTATATTGCAAGTAGAATTTGATTAATTACAATATACATATGATTGAAAGTAGTGAAGGGATGACTTAAGCATGACTTAGTCTGTAGTAGCAACCTACTGCATAAACCCTTTTGCTACAGGCCCTTAAAGCCCCATTGTCTGTTGTGGAGTAAAGCAGTACTTCATGACTAACCTCTGGAGTGGAAGATATATTTTTCTTCCAGATAAAATTATAGCAAATGAGTTAGAGGAGTTCAACCTAGGGAAATCAGCAATCTTAATGTGTCTGTTGGTCATTATGAAAGTGGAAATCTGGCTGAAGCTGCTAAACTGAAATGCTGTGTAAAAGTGAGGTTTAGCTCTTTTGTGTTAACCTGGTCAAGAAGATCACTCTGACTGCTTTCATTTAGAAATCTAACCTAGAACAGTCTATAAGATATGCCTGTTTGCCAGATGAATGAATGTATCAGTATTGAAAAATGTGTACTGGGAGAAGGGCATGCATTCTTGACGTAAAGATTGGCACAACGCAGGAAGAACATGTTTGTACATGGAAAATGCAGTCAGGAAGCCTAGAAAGATTTAATTACAGTCCACAGAAGGTGCATAATACTTGCAGAAAATTTTGTCAGTGGGTTGTTTGCTATTTCTGAAAATATTTATCCCACATCTATAATGTGTTTAATGTACTATGTCTGTTGGCCAAATTTGCCTCTCAGATAGTATCTACATGTCGAAGAAACTTGAATGTATTTCAGGAAAGAATTCAGCCCAAAACACTATTTTTCAATTTCATAAATCTCTTTTATAGATTAATATGGTGACTCAGGAGAAGAAATGAAAGGTTAGTTACACTACAGTGTTGTATTTTAGAACAACTCTACCTCTACCTGTTGTATTGTTCAGTCATCTTACACATAATACCATTTTTCATAACCTTATCAACAGTCACATATAGGACACTTTTGTATTACTTAGCAGAAAATTATTTTATATAGCTTCTTCATTTGTTCAATGGCATACACTTTCTTGATGTGCATTTAATCCTTGTATCTCAGTTTCCTAGCTACAAAACAGGGTGGATAAGACCTTTTTTTTCCCCATCCTTGCTGTGTCTCATCTGTCTATGCAGGTTGCCCTTGGCAAGTAGGATTTCCTTTGTTCTGTCAGTGAAATATTAGGGTTCTTTCCTTGATATTTCTAGGCACCTGCCATATCTCTGAAAGCATATACAGTCTCCCAGTTATTATACAGAGGAGAGCTTTCTGTATCATATATGTTTTAGCTTCACATTTGGCATTCAGAATGAATTTTCTTCTCCCTCATAGTTTCTCCACACATTTCTTCTGTGTTCAGCTGGTAGCACAGATGAATTGAGTGCTAAATCAAATATATGGTGTGTATTTTTTGATCTGTGTTAGTAAACTAATAGTTAGGTCTTTCACATACCATACAGTAACTTTCTGTTACTGTGTCTGGGGTTTGGGGCCTTCAGCTGGAGGTGGCAGTGACATTTTTCTTGGATGAATAAAAGGGTAAGACCACAAAAAAGTTAAAATGTAAAAAGGCTTCTTACTTATAGTCTGTTTGACATGAGGTTCATGAAAGGTGAGAATAAAGCACATTAATTAGTGGCTAATAAGTAAACCACTGACTTGATAGATAGGAACTCTGAGACTTCCTCAAACTACCCTCACAAAATCTCTTACAAAGGGACTAATTTAGAGGGCTGTAGACAGTAACAAAGTATTTCTGTAATTACTGTTGAGAAAAGTCCCTTGTTCTTTTCTGCTGTCACTGAGAGTAGGAATTCATAATCTTTTAGGAGGACTTGTTTTTGTTTATTCAAAGCAAAGTTTTTTGCTTTCTGATGACATCACATGTGTGGTCCTTTTCTACTGTCAGCAATTAAGCATGGTCTCAACTGAGCAAAAAGGCTTTGTGACACAGGGAACATTTGCCTGAAATGCTCCCATGTGAGCCATGGGCTTGCTTACAAGCTGAACGGGTGAAAAAATATGACTTTTGTTAGAATGACAGGCAAGCAGCAGAAGCAGTTTAACCCAAATCCTTTTGTAGGTATTGGAAAGTCATAAGCCTAGAGATGACACTGGCACATTCAACATGCTGTGTGATCTGGGACTCTGTTGCTTGTATCACTGTGTGAATGTGTATACAGTGTAAACATTTTATGAAGTGCAGTTTCTGATCCATCGGTCTGTCTGGGCAAGAATGTCCCTTGATACTAAAAAGAACAGCAATCAGGACAGAATTGGTCAATGCGGCATGTCTAATGGTAGGAAGATATTTGAAAGACTCACTACAGACACAATAGGCTCTCTAAATAGCCTCTTTGCACCCGGAGTCTTATTGCAAACAGGTTCATTAAGGAGAGACATTCTGACACACAGCATCACAGTAATGAAAGTAGCTCTGTTTTTCTAATATTGTGTCTTGCCACTTCAGTTATGCTGCTGGTACAAGATTTCCCTTGTGTTGTTGTATATTTCTCTAGAAAAAGAATCACTCTTCATAGAATATACAATTATTTTGTACAGGAATATATAACTCATACCTAAGAATCTGTCCTTCCTGTTTATGTGCACTAGTGCAAAAATAATTGGCAATCACATCTTCAAAACCAGAAATGCTTTTACCTTTGAGTTGAAAGGCTTATATATGTTAAAATGGTTATAACACAAAAGATATGTATACATACAGTTGTAATATACTTTTGTGAATATACAAAATCAGATAAAATGTTGTTCATGACCACTTATAAAATGAATATTAGTAAACTTTTTCCCCCGTGAGGTACCATGGTTTGTTTTGCTTTTCTCCTTTAGGCTCTAAGTTCATAAGGAGGAAAATCAAAAGGTTATAGTTTATCCTACTTTACATATAACTGGTGTGTGACTTAAGGTGTTGGATTGGCATAATGTATACTTTGAACATTATGACCATGGGGGGAAAAAAGTGGATATGGAAAATTTAATGTGCTCAAGTGGGAACAATGGCATATTAAAAAAAAAAAAAATTCATGACACAGATCTAATAATTCACTTGCCCCTGTAGGAATGGGGTATCAGCTCTGATGCTGCTTGGTAGTTTATTTTTATATACGCTCCTGGTCCCTGCTGTATATCCTTCGTATGGGTTCCAGAGAAAAGAAGGAAAATAACCTGTAGGGAAATCAGCTTAGAAACCTTTCATTAAATACATTGTGTTTCATATCATGTCGTTCACAAAATCTCCAAGAAAGATAGAAAGTGTTATCAGACTGCATGTGTAAAATACTATATTTGAATACTATAATTTGCTGTAAGATTAAGGACCAAGGGTATAGACATATTCGTTATTTCATTATTCACTTATGCTTGATAGATAATGCTTCAGGGGTTCTTTTCATTTTTTCTTGCCTAACATAGATGCACAGTTTTGACTTTTTATTTGATGCTGCAGAAAACATTTCTGTTCCCTTAAGCTTTACTGTCCTGCTTGTTTGTTTTTTAGTGGTGTGATTATTATTCTTTTGGAGGGGTATTATATTGCTTTTAAGTTTGTTTGTTTGTTTGTTTCACAGGCATATGCATTGGTTTACACATAGCTAAATTTTACTATATAAAAGAAATGTAGAATTACTTTTTTTGGCAGAAATACACATATTGTCTATTTGTGGTTGCAAGTAGTTTTTTGTTTTGTCTCAAGGTAAGAAAATTGTAATACTTTTATGTAATACTTTTATTAATCTGTATTGAAAAATAAAGTTGTCAGAATATATTTTATAGGTTACAAAAATTTGTAACCATTGTTTTCACTGTTCATGAAGCATAGCTTCATAAAGCAAAATTTGGCTTGTGAATGCCTTCTGCACACAAAAAAATAGTTCATTGAACAGCAAAGAGCAAACTTAATTTGCTGAATCCATTATGAATTTTTTTTGTAAAGTATTAGTACATGTTAAATTGTGCATTTTCTTACATGAATATAATGGATGCAGAAATTAAATATTCATTTGCACAAAAGGCAGTGCTTCTATACTGTTGTTTTCTTTTGTGAAGGGCCTAAAATGTCTTGGTGTTCTGGTGGTATTACTGACAATAAGCCTTATGACTCGTCCCCTATTTTTCTTCCCGCTTTTCTCTACCTGCTTATATGTAAGTAGATTTCACTTCTTATTTTGCCTAATGTAGTATTGATCAGCGGCTCTCATACCTAAGGAGTGGCACAAACTACAGAATTTTGTCATTCTAAAGACCACAGGCTCATACTCCACCTAATTCATACAGAAAAGGTGGCTCCCCTGTCTGTTTGCTCCTCTCTGTCTGAGTGGTATTTTCTACCATGTAAGTTATGATTTTGTAGCAGTACAATGTTGTTTGAGCTCCTCTGCATTTTCATTATGCAGTGCTACAGGACAGAAAATAAAAAAGATATCTTAACATACATGGGAGATGTTTTGTGCCCTCTTAGATGTCCTGGGCCAGAAGACTGGTATCCTTTGAAGAATAATCATGATAGAGAAAAATGGAAGTAGTCTCCTCATGTCTCCAGAATTTGTTCCCCAGCAGTAGTAATATCACTGAATTCTGTTTAACCAAGAGTATGTCATCATCTCAGTTACTGAGTAATTTCCATGACTCCTCTCTTTAGCCATCTATATTGTTAAATTGTTGCAGTGGGAATTAAATGCCATAAAAATTACTGTTCTGGTATTAGCAGATTTGTAGCACTCTATCTATGAGTTGGAAGGACATGGAATCTTTTTCTTCTTTTTTTTTAACTTGTGTGGGTTTCTTTGGTCTTTCATTGTATGAGGAAGGTGATCGCCAAGAAGCCAGCATTGTGTTTAGTGTATTGAGATTCAGGCAAGATTGTTGTCTTTTACTTCCATATTTGCTTCCAGGGTTTCTTTGTTGGGAATGCACACACTTTTTCCTGCAGACATTGACTGTCTGTAGTAATAGATGCCTGCTAAAACAACCAGGGGAATTCTGAAACAGGTACTTGGATTGCTCAAATTTAACATTATATTTAGTCCAATATTCCTTTGAGAAAATGTGAGCAGGGAACTACCTTGAGGTGCTCTTAACAGTCTGTGCTAGAAAATTGACAAATGCTGTGTTCTGTGATATATGTAGCTTAAGTATTTGGTTTTTAAATATACTGTGTTTCTTGTCCCAAAGCTGTGTTATTCAAATCAACAAGTAATTTATACAGAGGGCTGACCAGATGTACATAGATAAAAAGTGTCTGCAGCAATCTGTGTGGGTATTTGGAGGCAGCAAGATGGAATTATAAAATCATGGGATAGTTGAGGTTGGCAGGGACTTCTGGAAGCCATTTTGCTCAAACTGCTTCCTTAGACAGGGTCACTTGCATAACCAGTGTCCTGAACATCATGGTCACTGCAGACAAGGATGCTTGCAACTTTCACATCTCCCAGTGATGTTGCCTTTCCTTATTTGTGACTATGAGGTCCAGCACCGCACCTATCTATGTTGGCTTCTCTACCACTTGGGTCAGAAAGTTTTCATCAGTGCTCCCCAGAAACCTCCTGAATTGCTTATACAACGTGATTTTGTTCCTTCAGCAGTTATTTGGGAAATTTCTCTTGCATGAGGACCTTGTGACTGTGATTCTCTTTCCAGCCATTTGTTGAAGTCTTGATCCACTTGTTCTTCCTGAAGGCAGTCTGCAGTGGACATCCACTACAATGTCCCCTATATTGTCTGCTCCAGGCAGCTGGCCAAGCACCTTTCAGCATGGGCTGACAGCCTGTCAAATTATATAAAGTGTCTGCCTTTCCTTCACAGCATGCTAGCATTCTTTTTAAGAGTTAATTTAACACCAGTGTTTTTATCTTGCAGATGTTGCTTTCATACAAGTCACAGGATGACAGAAGGCTCTTTGCACCTGATATAGCAAAATGATATTTTAATTTGTTTATTGCTGATGTTTTAGATTGTTTTTTTTCAATATCAGAAAAGGCAACTATGTGGGCTTTTAATCTTTGTATAAAATTATAAAATTCACCTCTGCTGTGCTTACTAAGTGGAATTGACAACTGATAATGACAGACAAGGTGAGAAGTAATATCTAGTGGTGATTATGCAGGTATAGGTTTTCTTTTCTCGCATTACTACCATTCTACTTCTCTCTACTCCTTCTATTTCCTATCTTCCTTTCTTTGCCTTCCTCTCTCCTCTGTCACCCATCCTTCCTCTCTTTCTTATCTTTCCTTCTTCTCTCTTTTCCTCCTCTCCTCTTCACAGAACTACAAAATTACAAACTGCATGAGTTTGGAAGGAATGAATCTCTGGAGGTGATCTGGTCCAATGCACCCCTACAGCCAGTTACCCAGGACCGTATCCAGATGGCTTTTCAATAGCTTCATCCCTTAAGATAACACTGCAGCCTCCCTGGGCAACCTGTGCCAGTGCTCAGTCATTTCGACAGGGAATAGAGTGATTCCTGATGTTCAGAAGTAACATCCAATGTTTCAGTTTGTGCCCATCACCTCTGGTCCTGTGACTGGGCACCAGTGAAAAGATCAAGCTCCCTCTGCATTGGGCCTTCACATCAGCTACTCAGATTCCTGAGATCTCTTCTGAGCCTTTTCTACTCTAGGCTGAACATTCCCACTTCTTTCAGCCCTTCCTCATAGCAAAGATGCTGCAGTCCCTTAACTATTTTAGTGGTCCATGCATTTCTGTCTCATACCAGGAAGCCCAGACCTGGCCTCTGGATTCAGCAGTGCTAGTAGAGGGAAAGTATTCCCCCTGTCTGCTGACAATGCTTTATCTAATGCAATACATCGTTACCCTTCTTTGCCATAAGGCATGTTTCTGACCGATGGTTAATTTGGTTTCCACCGGGACCCTGCAGATCATTTTCTGTGAAGCTGTTCTCAACTAGTTGTTCCCTAGCATACACTGTTGCAGGTGGTTGTTCCTCCCCAAGTGCAGGACTTTGTACTTCCCCACTTTTGAACTTTGTGAAGTCCCTGTCAACCCTTTTCTCTGGCTTGAGTTTGTGCTGGATGGCTGCACAGCCCTCTGGCATATCAACTGCTCCTTCCAGTTTTGTGTAATCTGCAGCTTGCTGAGGGTACCTTCTGCCCCATTACTTAGATGATTAATTAGAACGTTAAACAGGGTTGGACACAGTATTGACCCATGCAGTATACAGCTACTGTTACCTCACTTTTCATCCCACTTTTTCTTCCCCTATGTGGCCCTTCCTAATTTCTCTCATCCCCTTATACCCTTTCTCTCCTGCTTCACACTCTCCCTTTTCCTCTTCTTGCCTTTCCCTTCCCCTTCCCCTTTTCCCCACTTTATTTCCATCTGGTCCTAAGTTGTGAGGCATTTGATAACACTTACTGTTCACGCAATGACTTGTACTGCTCATATCTTTGATTTAGGATGCTTGACTTAGGCACTACTGTATTACAACAATCATCAGAACATCAATGTGAACGTCTGCTTTACATATGCTGCCTTGCAGCCTGATTTAGAGAAGCCAGGGGTGTAGCTGTCTAGGCTGGGAGCAAACTTTTGGTGTACTATTCAAGAATTGTCTGTATTGGCATTTTCCCAAATCTTTTTACATTTTCTTTTCCCAGCACCTTGGTTTCCTTCCATTCCCTAATATTGCCAATGGTAGTCAAGACATTCTGAAAATGTTTGCATAAAGAGTGGGAATGGGTTAATAATTGCCCACTGGAGCAATCAACTAAGTAGTTACTGTTTAAAAAATTCTTTATTTGACACAGTATGGACTGGTGCAGCACTAACACCAGGAGATTTGTTGAATTTTACTGGAAAAGTCAGAGCAAAAGGGGCATCCTTTCCCAATTTTCCCTCTGTTTCTGTGTTTTGGAAATGCAAGAAAGATTTTCCTTTAATATATTTAGTTTGTATGTGTTTATGTATGAAAAGACATTGTTGTACTTTTACATCACATGTATTTTAGAGGTTCTGCCCCAAGGTGGTATGAATAAATAGTGATGTAACGTAGTTGTGAGGGGTCTTATGCGGCGGTTGCCTATTACCACCTCAAGCAGTAAAAGCGCCGGCTAGCGCTGCCTTGTGAGGCCGTAGCCACCACGTTTACGGGCACTCCAGGGTTGTGGAGTGCCCTGGTGTGGGTAACGCAGCTTTGATAGCTTCACGCTGAGAGGAAGCGAAGGGATGAGAGAAGGACACTTTGCCTGCAAGCCTGAGAACTTTTATTCCCCAATGCGTGGCCGGAGCGAATCACCCTCAGTGCAATTCAAGGGAAAATGGCCCTGGACAAAAGGTTACAGCAGATTAAGTAGGGGGTGGGCAGACAGGGGTGGAAACCTGCCTCGCCCTATGGGGACAAACGTTAGAGGAGTGACATGGATTATAACAACCAATGCTAGCATAACAGAGGTGGGTACAGCGTTTTGGGATGAATAGAAATGCTAAGGTGGCGTGATTGACACAGAACTTTCTGGGGGTGGTTACATGATTGACACCTGACAGGGAGTGAACAAACCTTGACTGACAGAACCATGTAAGGAGAAACCCTGGGAGGAGTGAGAAGATTGACAGGTAACTGTGGGTTGGCGCAGTGGGAAATCTTGGGGTAAACAACCTGGATCAAACCACTGTGAGGGAAAATAGGGGTGTACAAGGAACATACCTAACTAACATTAATTAAGCTTCTGACTAAACCAACCCAACCTACAACAGTCTTGTATTATTCTTTTTTAACATACTCTTCCCATCCTCTCATCTTCAGATGGTGTGGTATCAGACATGTCTTTAAAGATGTCTAAATTAAATCATGTTTTCACAGTGTCTTACAAAACTTGGAGATGGTCCTGTCTGTGAGTAAGATTAGAAGACACTTCTGTTTTTTGAAATAAACTTAAGCTCTTCAGCAGGTACAAGAACCCTCAGTGCTCCTAGGGGAAGTTTATGAAAAGTTGAAAGAAATTACCCTCAATTAAAGGGAATATTGATTGATAGTTACAGAGTTAAATATGATACATTGCTCAAGAAAAAACTCTACATTAAAAGAATCTTAAATTTCTGATGGAAAATATTAAACTGAAGAAATTTGCCACAGAGAGTGAAATACAAATCTTGGTTTGCTGAGATTTTGTTGCTCAGCATCATTAAATATGTTAAACAGAAAATCTGGGCCCCTTCAACTAGGAATATCTCTTTTGTGTTTTCCATTAGATCGTGCTTGATTTCTTACTTTTTTTTTCCTCTGAGATAAAATTCTTTGAAGTTCTGTAAACAAAAAATGATAGTTTAAGCAGATGGTTATCAGTCATTTACGGAAATTATCTACTAGAGAGAAGAAACAATCACTTATATGTACAATATATATGGGTGTGACTGGAACCTTAGAACTTCAGCTGATATTGACACTGATTGGTCTAATCAATGGAAACGAAGAACACCAAAATAATCACTTGCCTTTGACAACCTGCACAGTCATTTAAGTTTAGTATTTGTCCATGTGGATTGGTGATAACAGGTAACATTCTTCATATGTTCACTTTCAATACTTGTCAGATGGGCGCTGCTCTGCTGCATCATCTGCTGACACTTTGTGTTCGATAGGGTCATGTTTTATGTAGAAGCTTGCAGCTATACACAGTAAGCTGCATGAAAAGCACTGTCCCTTTCTGCAGCCCAGGAGATAGCTCATGCAATCTAGAGTTGGTATTTTTAACTATTAAATATGTCGATTCCTTTTGAAATACATATTCTCAATTCTGGTAAAAAAGTGATTGTAAATAGGGTAAAGAGGTTCTTTTGACTCCCTTCTGGAAGAATCTGCTGTTAAGACTGGGAGTCAAAGACTCATTTTCTCCATTGGGAATATGCAACTTTAGAATTTTTTTTTTCCTCTCTGATTCTGTCTAGAGCAAAGAAGAAAGGGAAGTGATAATTCCTTTGGAAAGCCACATTTCACAACCATCTGTTAGGTGATAATGCATGTGTTCCCAGAGAATTAGCATGGTTGAATCCCATTGAGTGGAATGGCACAGCTATAAGCTCAATGAAGCCTTGCTATAAAAAGTGACAGTCCTTTGAAATGGAAGTGGTGTGATGCTGTTTGTTCAGTTTATTTTAAGTGGAGTTTCTTTATGGTAATTTAACATCAGAATGTCTTATAATAACTCAGGATTACATAGAAATATCTTTATTTATGAAAAAGTCCTTAGCCTTTGCAGAGAGGTGGTTTTGAAGGCCAGAGTAATTCTTGGTATACTGGAAATGAGGCCACACAGTGACAGAAGAGTGTATGACATAGCTGTAAGAAATCTGCAAGTTGTGAAGCAGAGCACAAATGTTTACAAAATTAGAGTAGGACTGTAAATTGAAAATTGTCTTCTGTGTGTTAGTCCAAATTCAAGAAACTGAAGAATCTGAACAATGTTTCATGGCAAAAGCAGATGTTCTGCTCTGTCTTTCAAGAATGGCTAATGAAGCTTTCAAAGTTAAAAGAGGGATAAAATATGTGTGGACAGAACAGATTTGGGATTAAGTTAGTATGTATGTATGACAGAAATATTTATTATTTGGAAAGGTAGCAGGGATCATGGTAACATCATGATGATCTGCCATGACCCATTTAAGTGCTTTCTGTCAGAGCAGGCAGCAGGTTATGCCTAAGTATTAGCATTGATAAAGCAAAGGAAAGCAGTTGGGAGGATTTTGTGTTTAGTGATCAGGACTTGAGACTTTCTCTCTTAAAGAGAATGACTAGGGAACAGTGGGAGTAGGGCAGGAGAGGATGGGGGAAGAGAGAGAGAGACAGGGTCAGGGAATAAAGAATCTGTGACACTCATAACTGCTATAGATCTGCTGCTATAGATCTATATCTGTGATTTTCCCACAGCTGTAGGAAACCATTTGTTTCCGTGACCTTTCTACCATCTCTTTTCCTAATCTCACCTAGAAAGTAGTGAAAAAATTACTTTTCTCAGTGTGTTGGAACAACTTTAAGAGTTTTCCATTGCTACTGTTCATCATCTGTCTCCTGGTAAGCACTTAAATACTGCGAACTTGATGAATGTTGCATTCATATATTTGATACTGTTGCGTTTCTTAAGCAAAAACATGGACTGTTTGGCCTTGACTGTCAACTGCTCAGATACAACCTTGCTAGAAAAATGGGAACTTGTTACAGTACGGGTGTCTTTGCTTCACCTGTACTGCCAGATCAGCATTATTTTAGATGGGATATGTTTTCTCTGTATTCCTGCAATTGGCCTTTGAGGCACCAGTGGTGGCATCTCCAAGGCAGGCAGGAAAGTAGGGGGAATGGCAACCCTCTGCTGGAGCATTGGCAGTTAACTAAACATAGATTCCGAAAGAAGTTTAGGGATCTCACAAACTGCTTTATGATGTATGTACTTTATTTAATTTCCTCTTATTTCAGTTGAAGGAAATTTGAGACGTTATTAGACAATAGTATGGTTTCTAAGGTCATAGATTAAAACTGGCAGTTGCAAAACAAACACAACAGAAATATATTTCAGGTAAAATGATAAATCATTAGGTATATGGAGGATTTGATTAGTGATTTGAGACAAATATAGCACTGAAACTATAAAAGAAAATATTCTAATGTGCTAACATTTTCTCACAAAAGCCTTATAACTAAAAAAGTATATCTGAATAATCTTACACCTGCAAAGTAAGGGATTGAATAGCAATGCATATATATGGGGATAAGGTTTTTTGCACTTTTTTTTTAAATAGAGAAAGATGTTATTTCTGCCAGCACTTAGGCAAAACACACAACCATTTGCCTAAATGTCTATTTTCATGTGCTTTGTGAATGTATAGCCCAAGTTGTGCATGTGGCTCCCACAGCTGTACTCTCAATGTACATAGTTCTGTTTTCAATGGGAAAAACTAATGTTTAGAGGCTAAGAGTTCATAGTGTATTAACTGAAAATAAAATTGACTTAGTTCTCTTAGATTAATTAGAGGAATATTCTGTGCAGTGTCTTTGTTTTCTATAAGCAAAAATAAAATCTGCAAGCCCATCGGAGTTTTAAATATGATATAAATGTCATACATAATCATAACAAATATGCAAAATGTTTTCAAACATTTCTATTGTATGGAAGCAATTACTGGCACCAACTATATCACACACCCCTCTGATGGGCTAAGGCCAAAAGAAATGAAGGTCTCTAAACAAAATTACTTTGTGTAGGCGGGAAAAGAGTGAATTTTAACTGTTACTGTGGAGCAACACAGAGTCATATTTTAATGAAAATCACATGCTCTCTAACACAACAAATACTAAAAAAAAATACTCCATGTTAAGCTTCTGTTACCTTTTCTTGTCTTTCTTGTCATTCTCTGTCAAAATACTTGCAAAGAAGACTATTGCATTTTCATAGTAAAAATCTTTAAGCTATGAAGGGTATAAATGCAAATCTAGCAGAAAGTTACTTCTCCATTTGTTTTGCAGCCAACTTTCTGGTTGCCAAGATAGTACATTGTATTTTTTCTCAGCATGTTAATTTTACTTCTAGTAAACCAGCGCTGCCTCTCATGCTTCCATTTCATATTTGTAAGTTATTGTGACTGCTCTGCCAGGTCTATCAGGTCCTTTGTTCAGTGATGTGTTTGCAATTGTGGGTGTTCAGGGCAGCCTTCTGAGGAGTTCTGTTTTCTGACACCAGTGAAACTGTAATACATGGTTTGCACACATGGAATGGAAACAAGTACTCCATGTTGTCTACTTCAAATAGATGCTTATTTTCATTCAGAGAAATACGTTCTCATGTGTTACTGACTCACATTCCTTGCATAGCTCCTTCCTCCAAACTTAGGCTCTTGCTGATCTTTGTGAGCTTCTAATGCTTACTGTCTTAGGAGAATTCATCGCCCTTGAGAAGCCTGAATGCCTTGATAAATTATGTCCCCTTCTTCCATGTCAGCTGGTCTAATGAAGGACATAGCCTTTTCTGACAATTTCTCTTTTTCTATCTTTTAAAAGAGTGAGTCTCGCTCTCCTCACGTCTTGGCCTCTTAATTGTTGGCAGCTGTGCTACCTTATTGCACACAGAACAAAAGCCTCAGGAGTCAAACTCAGAACATTTTACCAGCTCTTTCGTAAAACTGCACCATCACTTCTCTGAGGAAAAATTTTCAGGGTCTTTCCTATTTGTCAGTGACTTGTCATATAAAATACTGGCAGTTGGGATTTTTCCCAAAGAGATGTAACTACAGTGTTCTTGCTTTCTTCCACATGCCCCTTTGTTGTCATGTATGATCACATGTGTGGTATGTTCTGCATGAAGCAATATACCAGGTGAATTCTAAATAAGGGACTTCATAGTGAAACTTCAAAGAAGTTGTTAGATTTTGTTCCCTAATGTTTCCTGTGACAATATAAGTAATATAATAAATCTCTATATGACACTCATGATTTGTTAAAATCAACAATTCGGAATTGACGAGCAAAGGGCTTTGTATGTCTTGACCTGTAGGTTAGTGAAGAAGCATCTCTCAATGCTGCTACTGCAGAGGACCTTTTCAAAGAAAATGCAGTAGGAGTGGGTGTCATGAACATTGTATGTCTTTGGAGACATAAATAAGCACTATGGTTAGAAAGTTTTGGATAAAATAGTTTTGTGACTGTGGATTATGCATCTGAATACAAACTAGAAAGCTGAAAGGAGAATAGAGAAGTAGATGAGTACTTCTGTTATTCATACAGAATATGTACATAGGTTATGAAGTGCACATATGAGATTGGGATCAGATTATTTTTCACTGATACACACTGTTTGTGTGTGCATGAGCATTAGGAAAGTATCTGTGTATATAATGTCATACTGAAGACTACACTTTTGTGATTTTCATGATCATCAGAATCCCTGTAACCCTGTAATTTAGTTACCCATCTCAATTTATCAGAAAGTATATAGAGTAGTGTGGATAAAACAAAGAGCACAAACCCTTGTCCTGCCCCCTCAAAATTCCTTCTGAGCTTCAGGGTGAATTCCAGTTAATTAAAAAAAACAAAAAAAAAACCAAAAAAAAAAACAATAATAAAAAAAGGCACTCCCTTTTGGCTAGAAAAGAGAAATTTTAACTTGTGTGTGTGTCTGTTAACAGTCAAACAGTCATTGATGCTGTGTGGGTGCATGTACGTACACACATATTTTGATACATGTATACACAGACAGATGGACTCAGACAAACGAGTTGGGCAGATACTGGAGTAATGCTGTTGAATTTTTTTGTTAATTTGGTGTGACAAACTATCTGTCCTTTCTCTAGTGTAAAATACTTATTAAAATAATTATTAAATTATTCTTAAAGTAATATTTGTCCCTTGCACAAGTAATGTTCATGTAAGTAATTTTTTAGATGTAAATATTTTCTGTATCTGTGTTAGCTGAAGCATAATTCCGACTTTATATACAGCTTAAAAACACATCCTCAGAAGTGACTTGTAAATTTGGTTTCCTGATTTAGGACCTGTCAAGCTCTGATTACTCTAACCATTCACTGCTGTGACAGAATTCAGCTGGAACAGCAAATCAGTATCTATGAGTGTTCAATTAGGCTCCCCAAAACTGAATCTCTGTAGGAGAGACTATGTATTTTTCTCCATGAAGAGGTTGTATGATATGCTATTAAATTGGCCTGGATTAGAATACAAAAATGTTTATTTCTTGCTTTCTCAATCAACTAGAAAAGGTACCTCACTGAAATATTTTTCTGTAGCTTCCATGCATACCCATAATGATCAGGCGTGTTCTTACTGTCTGCAAACCATTTTAATTGCATGCAGTTTCATGATCATGTTAAGGCAAGTGTGGTTGGATTTGGAGTTATAGCGTGGCTTTTCTTCCGTGCTCACATAAGAGGAGGTGCCCGTAGCAACTTTGTGAATGAAGAAGAAATTTGCTAGTTAAGCAGTTTTGTTTCCTATATGATTCATCAATTCTGATTTTTTATTTTTTCTTTTTGTTTCTGAGGTAGTAGGGCAGTAGGGTAGTTGAATGTACACTAAGTATTGGGGTTCAGTTAATTTTATGCTAATAAATTATGTGTGGTAACACATCAGCATACAAAATCTTAGTTCTTTTTCAGCTTGTTTTTGGATTAAAGTAAAATCTGGGCCAGATTACAATTAACAGTGAAGTAACTGTAATAGTATGTCTAAGAATCAGCTAATTCAGATCTTAATGTTAATATCATTATTGTCTTTAATGCTTATAAAGATAGGGAGTGTATGTATGGTCAGCAGATCATTTTTTGGCTTTGCAAAAATCTGCTTCTCTCCTCATGGGGGAAACTTTTTAAAATATTAAGAGAAAACAGTTTTATTGGGTTTTTTTTCTGAATGAATAGATTTTTATGTCTGAGATAAATTTTTCAGCAACCATCACCACCTGTACTGAATTTTATAAGATCAGTTATTAAGGTGAATTACAGTGCTTAGTATATTGCTATCTTTGATAAGCTTTTGTTGCTTCTATTTTACACTTCAGTCCTTAGCAGCCTTCCTCTAACTGTAAGGTACACTTCATTCAGCCAAAAAAATGAGACAAGGAAAGATAGAGAAAACATTTGTAACTGAAAGTTTTATAAATAGATTTTATATAGATGCATATATATATATTAAAAAAGCTTGACCAAATTATGACTTTGACAAAAATTTAACAAACCAGGAACGTGAAGTTTTCTGTAGGCTAACAGTTTTAATGGGTTTATCTTAGACAGTTCTTCAGTTGTGAAAGTGTCAGTTAATAATTTACCCATCCCAAGACACAGTGAAAGCAATCACACTCTGGAGCAAGGTACTCCTGGGCCTGTCGCAGTGCTGCAGCTTATCTTGACTCTAGAAATGTGCCATTCGGTGCGACATCAGCACTGTGTCTGCACTTTGACAAATGAAGTCTTGTAAAACCTAAATAAGGCATGGGAAGTTTTGGAAGAGCAAATAGGTCTTCAGCTGATTTCTGCAGTAATGGATTACTGTAAATGTCCATCTGCTGCACATCAGAGAGAGCACAAGTTAAAATGAAAGGATTTGGGGCTTTTTTTATACCGTGTTTTGGGATGGGTTTGCTGGTGTCTTTTGTTGTTGGGCTGGTGTTGAGCTGGCTTTTTTCCGTGAAAGGCCCCCAACCTTCCTCCCCCTCCCACTCCTGCCAAAATCCTACTAGAACCTCCCAAACCAAAAAAAAACCCATGAAACCAAACCAACTTCCCACCCACCCACCCAAAAAAAGAAAAAAAAAACCCAAAAAAACCCCCCAAACAAACAAAAAACCCCAACTGAAACAAAATCCAAACTTGGAAAATGTTTCTGAAGTGCAGAGGAACACTTAGCAACATTTGCATGGCTTTTGAAAAGTAAATTTTCTGCTTTGATGATATATTGCAAGAGCCAGAGTTTTCTACCAGAAATGTAAATGTTTAACATAAAAAAGCTCTCAAATATAGTATGTTTACCACCACCCTTTACCATGCAGTTCATTCAGATGCAGTTGTTAACATGAAATTGCAATAGATTAGGCAATATTTATGTGAATTTTATTCGTACATTTACTCATTGAATTATCCTGTACTACCAGGATGGTAAGTTTTGTAATTTGTTTTTTTTCTACATGAAGAATGCTTCTCCACAAATATTCACTTTTGCATGCATATTTTTTATTAGAAATTATGCCATTCTAAAGATTTACAGTTATTTAACAGTGATTTATTACAGTAACTTATCCTGCCAGCCGTGACACACTTTTACAGGAATTTGTAAATCAAATGTGTATTGAAATTCACTAGAAACATGCATTTCAAATTCTAATGAAATGTACATCAAAATTGTTTTTAGAAGTGGGCATCTATACGAATGAACTGCAATTTTCAGTTTCTATTGTTGCAGTTTCCTCCACCTGTTTTATTTACTTAGCAGTCTTGGATGTTTTACCTATTACAGGATTAGTGAATCTTGATGCTGCTGTGTGGAACAAACAGCAGTAAAACTGTAGAGTCATTGACTTGGTCCTCTGAGGCATCAATACCAAGTCATGCACCTGACCTGCAGTGATCAAGTTGCATTAAGGATTAGGAAGAAAACCTGGGAACAGTTTCAGGTACTTCTAATTGCTGACTCTATGTTGTCATAGAAATTGTATGTCTTGAATTTAGTGAATCATAAGAGACACTGAGTGAAATTAGTATTTGAGGTGACAGAAAAATATGTGTATCCTTGGGGTGGGGGTAAAGAAGGAAGAAAGCAAGAACATCAGTGAGTTTACAGTATTTTGTAGAACGGTAACAATATTTTCACAAGAGTATTGTTTCATTTTCAGCTTAACTATAAACTCTACATTTATAGATAATGCTCTGGTGAAGCATCATGCCAGTAACTCTTTTCAGTTTGTATTCTGATGCCTGCTATTCTTGGCTCTTTGAAATTCTGTCATGAACTCTGGGTGTTTTAAAATTTTAAATTTTTTTAAATTCCAGCTTTTTAAAATTCCAGCTCTATGTATCAGTTTCCCAATAGTAAAAATCAGGATGAGATAATTCCTTTCTTCTCTCTGTTGTCTCTTTTGATTATTCAGGCTCTAAACCTTTCTAGACAGGAATTCTCCTTTCCTTTTGCTTGTACAGCACGTGGCACAGCTGGAGCAGGGAGATGGGATCAGTCTGGTTTTAAGTCTCTTAGACTTTGCTTTAATACATATAGGATGTAGCTAACAGCAATGAAGTCATCTCTCAGTTCTTGTGTAAGTAACCCTGAGAGAATCTGTCCGCAAGTGAAGATTCCAAAATCTCAGCTTCTTAGAGTTTTATTTTTTGAGTTCAGTTATGAACTAAAAAAAAAAAGCATCTGTTGCTTCATACCTTGTGAAAATCAGCTGCTGTTCATTTGTGTACAAGTATAGGATTCCCGCTTGCCAGATAAACATGTTTTCTTGTTTATGAAAGATCAGAAATAAACTTTGAATGAATTTGATAAAACATGTTGGGATACTGAAAGATTGCTTTTTAATTTTTTTTTAAAATTGTCGTGACAGGTTTCAAAAGAAAGAAAGAATGGGAAGTAAAACATTCCTAAATAAGTAGCTGAAGATTTTATTACTATCTCTGAAATCATGAATGCATTATAAAAACACATAAGCAAAAAGACAATTTAAGTACAGTCACAAAAAAGCAATTCAGTATAAAAATAATGGTGGGTCACTGATTGAGAAACATTTAGAAATTTGTTCCCGTTTCCTCTATAGGGATGAGATAACTTCTGTAGTGTAATTGCAGGAGCATTCCCAGTAATATGGGAGCTGCGAGTTCAAGGTTAATTTCTTAAATAATTTTTAAAAAAGATAAATTTAATATTTTAAGAAGTCTGCATTATTTGACAGAAAATAGCTGTTTTTAAAATGCTTTCTAAGTATTCTTTTTACATAAAAACCTTCTGTGCAGTTCTTCATTTACGTGAAGCATATGACTCTATATAGTCTTCCATGTGTTTACATTAATGCTTGTCATGTATTCCTTTTGAAAACTGACCTGCAAGACAAATAAATCTGCTTGTGGTCTGATTTTGCTTGGCTTAGCAGTTTTTATTTTTTCTCAAGTCTTGTTGTATTAATCTTGTATGTGAGAAGGGAGTAAAAATACAGGAAAAGTTTTCATTGTTCAAATTTCTACATTACTCTTTTAGTCTCTTTGATTTAAAAATCACTGACATTTTTCTACTTTGGAAGGCTCAAACCTAGAGGATCATCTCTCCAGAACAGAGAAAAAAGGCAATTTTTTTGCATTTGAAAATCAGATTTTCTCCCTCAATCCAAATTTGCTCCTAAGACAAATTTCATCTTTTAAGCAAAGCAGGATATACCTTCCTTTCTTGCATTTCTGCTTAAGATGATACTCTGTGTGCATCTAAGACTCTTTCTAAGAATGACAAAGGAATTATCATCCCACCTACAAAAATCCTTCCTTTTCCTAAAATGAATCTATGTTGAGTTTTGGATTGGTTTGGGGTTTTTATGATTGGCTTTTGACATGTTTGCAGGTGTCCTGGAAGTGAGTTGGATGAAAGACAGCTGATGATAGTTAGAGTACTATAACTATCCTGTGCTCTAATGGCTGTCTCTAGTACTGTTTTTAGCATACAACCAGCCAATTAAACCTACACTAGTGTTTCTAATGGGTTACTAATTTTCTTGCTCAATACTGCTTTTATCAATAGAAACCAAAAGAGTGACATTACTTTTTTGGAAAAGGAGGAAGAAGCACTGGCATCTAACTGCTGGCATCCTTAGGGAGCTTGGTAATTATCATTGATGCTCAGCCATTTCCTTTCCCTGAGTCTTCCTCGTTCTTAGAGAATTAACATGACTGCAGATGAATGCCAGCTCTGGGTGAACTTCCTTCACTTCGTATCAGCCAGCTCTGGGATAAATCTGTTGATGTTAGTGTCCTTCCTACACATTTTCCAAGTAACCATCCTTTTTTGGGAACTGTCACTCCTTGCTATGATTGAATCTTGCTGGTGTTTCCAAGATGTATTTGGCATAAGGTAGAAGAGGCTCTCTTGCAAAATTTGTACGTTTTTGAAGGGACATTTATGTATCCCACAGGAATGTGCAAACCCAGTTTTCAGATTAAAAGTAGTAAGAAAAGTAATTTAAACTCAGGTCATAAAATGTGCATATCCAGAGACGAAGCTTCTGTTTCGTATACAGCACAAGTAAAAGGATGAAGCATCCACATCTCAGGGCAAATTAAGATGAACAGGCATAGCCTTTTGTTTTAGGACCCATTAGCACACAATGGGAAATCTTACAAAAATTCAGACTGAAGTAACTTGAAAGTACCTGTCTTTCCTTATCTGGTTTCAGAAGTGTCTGAGGTTTCTCCTGCAAAGGACGATATAAGGTATTTTAGTAAGGAGAAGGACATATTATTTCTTCTCTATTGTGTATGTAATAAAAGTTACAAACACTATTGAAGTGTGACACAGAGTTTTATTGTGAAGTGCTGGTTAGAGTGTCTTTGTGCCTTTTAGGTGTAGACAAAACAGAAGAGGAGTGTTCTACAAATGAGGGTTTTAACGAGCAATGCTACTGTCTGGAAAACACTGCGCCCCCACTTTCTCCCATCCTTTAACCCTGCCTCCACTCCAAGCCTCACCCCTCAAATCCTTGGTATTTCCATAAGAGATAGACTCGTAGACACTTCTTTGGTGCCAGCCCTGTAAGTCTGTTGCAATTACTATAACAATGAAATCCAGTTTAGTCTTTAAATAGTGCTTTTAAGGTCCCTGTGGGTCAGCTTGTCCCAAGTAGGCTGTATGAGAAAGCCAAAGCAGGAACTGTCCATCATAATCTTCCTTTGGAGCTTGTTTTCCCCTTTTCCCCAAACACTCCTATTCTCACTTCAATTGTGTGAATGGTGAAAACCTGAAAGCTTCAAATTCAGGTCTAGTTCCTAAAGAAAACCAGTGTGGTTTATTTGTGGGTTGGAAATAGGGGTTTGAATTGGCATAGACTTGTAGGTGCTTTGGGGCTGGAGCACAGACAACTGTGGGTTCCAGATGCTTGCTATCCAGTATTAATGTGGCTTGTCTGTGAAACCCTGGCATCCGCAGTACTATACAAAGGTCTATGCCTGTGGTGGTTTGGGAACTACTCCCAGCAAGAGAAATTTCAGTTTTTAAAGTTAGAACAAATTTACAGACATCCGTTCAGAATAGATAACACAAAAATCTGCTTTTGTGTTTAAGGGAGATTCAGATGCTACTATACGTGAAAATTTCAGACTCTTGATACAGAGCATTTTGTTGTTTTGCAGGTGAACCAAGGAAGAAACAAGTTTATTTGCTCCATAATGTCTTAAAATTATAGGAGCTGAGCCTTCTACATTGCTGACATAATGAGCATGCAAATATTGTAGGAATATGCTTACAGTGTTTATATGCAATTAGTGTCTCTTCATCTACTATGTTAGGAGCACAAAGAACATCTTTTCTATGAGATGGAAAAGAGAAGTACATATGCTGACTTTCTTCCAAATATGCTAAACTTTTTCAGGTATATTTGCCTTTAAGAACTGCATGATTTCCACAACTTTTAAAAAGTGAGCCAGCTCATGACTCTTTTTTCTGAAAGTATGAATGAATTACTAAAATTAAGAATATTTTTTCATTCTATATTGAAGACATTTCTTAAGAAATTCACACAGACTATTGCCTTGTATATTAAATTCAAGAGAATAGGAAGTATTTCTAGATCACTTTTATTGTAAATTCTGCCCCTGCAATTGTGTGATTTAATAAAGAAATGGTTTTGCATAGTATCTTTCACACAAAATTTATCTCCAAAACACTATGCAGAGTTAATAAAGTTAAAAGTTTTTTCCCCTTTTTACTAGAAGTTAAGAGACCCAGACATGAGGAGCGAGACATATTGTTTCCAGATGAAGGCTGAAAATAGATGGAGAATGAGGGAAAGAAATGCAGCACGGTGGTTCCAGATGGCAGGCATTGCAGTGGAGAAGGTTCTTGCAGCCATGTTGGCCAGAGTATACAAAAGGACAAAAAACCAATCTGATGCCAAGCAGAGCAAGCTGAAATATAGAGTAATGAAAATAATAATGTAGGAAATTAATAAAATATTTTTAAAGCAAGTTAGTTTTTTTGGGTTTTTTTTGTTGAACTGAGTGAAGAGCTGGATTGTTTTTTGTGTGCAATGAGGATATTTCAGGTGAAAAGATAATATAAAAACTGAGTTTTACTGATGTTCTGTACTCATTAGGTGAGCAGAGTGTTTTTTTTTTTTTTTTTTTTTTTAGTTGGTTGGTTTTGGTATGTTTTTAAACAAAATAGTAGCTTGTAAGTATTTAAAAGTTTCTTGAGTCTTATTGCACTTCTGAGTATCTTATAAATTATTTAATTGTCTGATGGATATGTGGCTACCTAACTATAGGGCATGAAATATGCTCCGTTTCTCTAATACACTAGAGGAGAGACCTGTTTATAAAGTATTTAGTATTGGTTTTATAATGCACTGTTGTCAACAGGAGACCATGGAGCTCAAAGATCAATCTCATTTTGGCCCACAGTATTAATGCTGCTTTATGAAACTCTGTGACAGGTCACTTAGACAACAGCTCTTAATGAAAGGACCTTGTGCCAGTGTGTGGTCGTGTGACTGTCTGTTAGTAAGGCATACTTCAGTTGCTGCCAAGGCTGCAGATGAATCTCTTCGTCCAAGTCCCCGAGGTGACTTTGTGGCTGCTGCTACTGCTGGCCAGGTGATGGAGCTCATCATTTCCCCAGTTCTCCAGAGAGAAGTGAGACAGAGAATGCTGAGTTCCTGCTAATGCAGCCTTTCCTAATTGTCCAGAGAGACAGTAGGACACTGGGCAGTTCAGGCAATTCTGTGTACTGTGAATGAGTCAGTAATTAGAAAAAAATAGCTGCTCTTAATTCAGTCTTGCATTTGTGCATGCAGTGTCTTTTCAGCTATCTAATATTCAGCTGTTCTGTATACTACCAACCCGTCCCCTCTCCTTTTTAGGTAATTTTAATTATTTGATTATGACAGACTTATTTTTTAGACACCAAATAATTGTAACTAGGAAATGGCACAATGGATTATACTATGAAGTAATTAGATCATAAACTTAGCCTACACTTAAGCCCTTCAGGCTGTTGTGGGATCCAAAGGCCTTGCTTGTTATAGACACAGTTTACTAAAAGGATGAGAGTAATGAAATTAGCTACCAAAGAATAAATCGCTTTGTAAAGGTCTTGTGCTAAGCTAGCATTCAATGGACAATTTCCACAGTTTTAAGATGTTTTTCAGTAAATAAACTTTCAGAGTTTATTATTAAAACAATAAACATTGCTTAACCCAGATAATCAATAGCTGAAGGATGCTTTAATATAGTAGTATACTTGTATAATAATATAGTGATAATCTGTGGATGTAAACCTATGTAAATGAGGTTTTTCAGACTGAAGTGTCTGAATTGTTTTTCTCAATGATTTACATAAATGAGGTTGATGTATTTTTTGTTTAGCCATTGCTGTGAGCTTGCTAATATTGCTTTTGAATATTGAACTTAGGTTCCAGCAGATACAATTGGTTTTGAAATATTTTATTTTAAAGGTAAAATACAATTATATTTGTGTTACACAGCTTCCTATATTATATGGCATGTCATGTGTCCTCTGTCTGCTTAATTCCTAGTAAATCAAAACAATGTCTAAATCCCACTATTATTTCAGTGATGGGCTATATAGACACTTCATTAAATGCACAGTTTAAATCAGTCTTTTGTATCTACTGTGCTTTGAACCAGATTCTCATACCTTAACAGTGTTATCTATTACCATTTGCTGTAAACAATTAAGTAATAAATAGATAGTTTCTTGCCAGAAAAAGACACTGAAAAAACCACTGATGTGAGATGAAGAATGGATGTGAAACTGCCATATGTGCAGAACAGGCTGCCCTGTTTACCAGCTTGCAAATTAAAGAGTTTGCACCAAATTTTTGCTGGACATGTAAAACTCTTCTGAGAAATGCATGGACTTTTTCGTTTATTGTTTTATTCACATATATGTAGTGATTATTGCTAGTTAAAAGCCATGTTCATATGGAGAATATCTTTTAAACAGCAACTAATCACTTAAAAGATTTAATGGGTATATTCAGCAAACTGCTATAATTTGGCATTAAGTTTGTTTTTATCATGTTACTTGTTTTTCTAACCTTTTACATCCTCCATTTCACTTGCATTTGTCATCTATTTATGAGTAGCCACTGAAATTGTGAGTCTGTGGTTCCCTCTGCTTCACATGTGTACTCCTCTGTTGTTGAGCAGACAAATTAATGAATTTGACACATCTTCCTTACAAAGTAGAGAAACACAGGTGTGAGCTCCCTATACAAAGAAGTTGCAGGTGGCCTGAAATCCAAGTATTGGATTGTTTAAATAAAAAACACCCAAACCTAATACGCCCACAAACAAATAAAATGAAACAAAACACCCCACAACTAATGGAAATCAAGAAATCAAACTTGTATGTTACTAATCACTTTAAGATAACAAGAGCTTTTCTCTAATTTTTTTTAATATCCTCCATGTTTATGTTCTTCCCCCTCAAATCAGCAGGTGGACACCAGCATCATGTTACATACTGAAGAACAACATATATAGATGTAATTGTCTTCTTGGTGTGCTTACTTCTTCTCAATTTCACTTTTCTTTAACTTTTTAAAATGTATCATCTGCATGACTAAAATCACGGTAGTCTCTGTTTGATGTTTTATCTGCCAGCAACAGTTCACAGTTTTCACCTTACCTTTGCTAGTGTCGTGTCTCAGCAGTCTCCATAAGGGCTCTGTGGTATGGAATGCTGATACATAGTTTGGCAAAGATGTGACTAGGATCAGTTGCAGTGTGACAGCTTGCTAGGAGCTACAGTTCATAACGGAAAGACTCATGATCAAAAGTTGTCTTTGAGGTTAAGCATCCTGTCAGATCACATACTAAAGAAAAGACTGAATAACTAATTTAGAGCAAATAGTGTCTGAAAATATGATTTTTAATTAAAGTGAAAATTCAGATGGGGTTTTGCCATGCTTCAGTTCAACCTGAAAAGTCTTCCTAACAAAAAATCAAACAAACAGCAAAAAACCAAAACAACAAAAACAAAAGAAGAGATGTAAAATATAGATGTGGACACTTCCAAATCATAGTGAAAAACAGATTCATAAATGCACAATAGTTTAGATAAGATAGAGAAGGATTCAGCAAGGACATTGGGAACACAGAGCAGGGGACTAAGAGGTATTCAGTCTCGTTGCATGATGACGTAATCAGTCCAATGCATTTTGGCTAAAAATCAGAAGGTGTCTATTAAAACTTACAGAAAAATGTTTTACAAAGTAAGGATGACAGGTTTCAAAGAGAATACAGTGCTGTCAATATTTTTTTCTTTAGAATGTGGAAATTTGGGTGGATTATCTGTTCAGAGGAGGTTTCCTTTATTACTCCCTTTGCCTTTTTCTTTTTTCATTTTAGACATCTGTTAACATTTCATAGAATCGAACAGATGTTGCAGAGTGAGTCCCTTATATAATTCTTAGGGAGAAGGAGTTGATAAAGAATGACATTACCACGGGTGATTCACCACCTCTTTGAATATGAACAGCAAGATGGCTTTGCATAATTTTCAAGTATGAGATAATATTCCTGATAGGACACAATTCACAACTTCGTTCTTATCCATGGATAAAGTATTTAATGTGATTGTTACAGTCCCTGCTTACACGTTATTGTAAGGAGAAGAATTCTTTCATACTTGATCAAATACATACTTTTTTGGAGGCAGTGTGGAATAGTCAGCTCCAAACTGTCTTTAAAACAACTCAACTATATAAGCTTAGTTGTTTCAGCACAAGCAAGGGCTGATTGTCATGCGATGTAGAGGACCATTTTCATTATTTTGGCAAGAACAGGGACAGTTTTGTCCTGACGAGCTGTTAGATGAATAGCGGAATGTGTCACATGAAAAACCACTGATCTTTAACCCAGCTATCTACTTAACCAAGCCTAGAAATGAATAGTGAATGTGGGAAGAGCAAAGGCCAGTTTGCTGTCATTACAAATTAGAGAAACTGTTAATATCTGCAGCCAAATGAACTCTGGGAGTTACAGGTACTAGCCAGTAAACTGGTTGAGGGTAGAGAAGCTCAGGAGAGAAGTTCAATAACTGTGTATGGTGTGTGTATCTATCATTACTATTGAAGATTGTTACATTTGTATAAAACGAGAAAGTTTTCTGAATCTTCTTCCAGTGACTTTGATGAATCCTGTGAATGGACATCAAATATAAGGACCTATCCTTTCAAATAATCGATTGCTCTTTATCTTTAAATATAATTGTAAATGCTAAAGGAAGAGAAATAATAAATCTATGCTCACTGTTTTATCTTTTTTTTTCCCCAAGAGTCGTCTTGGGGACACTGCTTCATGTACAATTAATATAAACATTTATACTGAACTCCTAGATGTTTGAAAAACAAATACTGTAAAGATCAGTAACATTTTAAAATGATCAGTTATGGGAATTAATGCTTACAGAAAAACACCATTCTTTCTTGCCCTGCAAGTAGAATCACATTGTCTCCCTACAGTCTTGTTAGCTCATACTAACTGAAATGCAAATTCTTTCCAACTAATTGGACCTCGTTGAACGTACATGTACAGTACATAGTTATATGCATGTAGATTTTTTTTACTAAATTCCTCTGTAATTATTTTCTTGATTAATATCTAAGCAGAGACGTGGAACAAAAATCTCTTTAAAGAGTTTACATATTATTGAACATTAAGGAGATAGTAACTGTTGCATGTTTTAACAGCTTAATTAATAATATAGAATAATTGGAACAAAAAGAAAATATTTTTTCAATGTTTAGTCATTTTGAACTATTTGCATTAACCCTTTGACTGAACTAATTAACACTTTAACTGTCGGAGGAATGGAATTTAGAAAGAAGTAGGATACATTTACATTATATAGCATATTCTCCTGGCTAGATTTTCTTCTTGGCATCACCTGGATTTTCTGTAATCACCTTTCCTATCCTTTCTTGCCATATGTTGCATTTCTGTATCAGTAGTTTTCAGAGGAGAGATGAAATCA